>NW_026896487.1:0-228093 GCF_033153095.1 Gastrolobium bilobum | reverse complement strand
AAATTATACAATGGACAGACTATTATGTAGACTAAATGTAATAATTACAAGAATTTCAAATATCCTAATTATTGTAATTGAATCTGAAATATATTGTATATTCAAGTGTATAAGTCTGTACAAGGAGGCTCTCTATTTATAGAGACTAAAAGACCTAACGGAATGACCTAATGGGCCAAGCCCACAATCTAGACTATTCTAATAATAATAAATTAATTATATTATTTCTAACACTCCCCCTCAAGCTGGTGCGTATATATCAAAAGCTCCCAGCTTGTTACAAATATGATCTATTCGAGGACCTCTAAGAGCTTTAGTGAATACATCCGCAAGTTGATCATTGGAATTGACAAATGCTGTCTCGATCTCCCTTGACTGGATCTTTTCTCTAACAAAATGACAGTCAATTTCTATATGCTTGGTCCTCTCATGAAAGACTGGGTTAGAGGATATATGCAAAGCGGCTTGGTTGTCACAAATGAGCTTCATGGGCCTTTGTTCACAGAGATGGAGTTCCTTCAGCAATTGACTCAGCCAGATGAGCTCACAGGTTGCATTTGCCATTGCCCGATATTCTGCCTCCGCACTGGATCTGGCGACCACAGTTTGCTTCTTACTCTTCCAAGAGATCAAATTTTCTCTGAAGAGAACACAATACCCTGAGGTGGATCGTCTATCTGAAGGAGAACCTGCCCAGTCAGCATCTGAATAACTAGAGATCTCTGAACTCCCTTTATTTGTATATAATAAACCTCTTCCTGGAGCCTTTTTAATATATCGGAGAATTCTAATAACTGCATCCCAATGGGAGTCACAGGGAGAATCAAGAAATTGACTTGCAACACTCACTGCGAAGGAGATATCTGGCCTTGTCACAGTAAGATAATTCAATTTTCCAACTAATCGGCGGTAACGACTAGGATTTGGCAGTGGCTCCCCTGTCCTGGTAATAACTTAACATTGGGGTCCATAGGTGTATCAATGGGTTTACAGCCTAACATGCCAGTCTCATCTAGGATATCCAGTGCATACTTCCTCTGACAGATGGAAATGCCCCGCCTAGACTGTGCAACTTCGATCCCAAGAAATATCGAAGTCTGCCAAGATCTTTGGTCTGAAATTGATTGAATAAATGCTCTTTCAACTGATCAATCCCGGTCTGATCACTGCCTGTAATGATAATGTCATCAACATAGACCAGGAGATAAACACACTGGCCAAAAGAGCTATGCCGGTAAAAGACAGAATGATCGGCTTTGCTTCTGATTAAGCCAAAGGATTCAACAACTGAACTAAAGCGGCTAAACCACGCCCGAGGAGATTGCTTCAGGCCATATAAAGATTTCCGAAGTTTACATATCATTCCAGAACTCTCCTCCTGAGCAACAAAACCTGGTGGTTGCTCCATATAAACTTCCTCCTGCAAGTCACAATGTAGAAAAGCATTCTTAATATCAAGTTGGAGAAGGGGCCAGTGATGAATGGCGGCAAGGGCAAGAAACAGGCGAACAAAAGCCATCTTAGCAACAGGAGAAAAGGTATCCCCATAATCAAGACCAAAGATCTGTGTGTATCCCTTGGCCACTAAGCGAGCTTTAAAGCGATCAACAGTGCCATCAGGACCAACTTTAACTGTGAACAGCCATCGACAACCAACAACAGACTTCCCGGGAGGAGCACGAACAAGATCCCAAGTGCCATTGGAGTGAAGTTCCTGCATTTCATCAAGCATCGCCTGGCGCCACCCTGGATGAGATAGTGCTTCACCTGTGGTTTTAGGGATGGAAACAGAAGAGAGACTAGAAACAAAAGTAAAATGTTGTGAGGAAAGTCTGTCATAACTCAAGAAAGAATAAAGGGGATGAGGATTTCGAGTGGATCGAATACCTTTCCGAAGGGCAATGGGAGGAGTCTCTGATGGAGGATCCGGAGGAGAAGAGCCGACGGGAAAGGGCGATGAGTCATCAAGAGGCAAAGTCGGAGGAGGTGCAGGATGACGACGCTGGTATGTGAGGAGAGGACGATCTGCAGGTATGGAGGTAATTGGTTGCTCCTCTGGAATAGGGTCACCTGCAGCTGGTAAAGACAAGTCAAGAAAAGGAACAGGGAGGACCTGATCAACTTGGGACACTGGAGACGGAGTAGAGTGAAAAGGCTGCTGATCAAGGAAAGTGACATCAGCAGAAACGATATAACGCTTGAGATCAGGAGAATAGAAACGATACCCTTTTTGAAAACGTGTATACCCAAGGAAAATACACTTGAAGGCCTTGGATGTCAACTTGTCTTTACCTGGAGTAAGATCATGAACAAAACAAGTACAGCCAAAAATATGTAAAGGCAGAGGATAAGAAGGTGCTCCGGAAAACAAAATACTGTGGGGAACATCATTATTTAGCACAGAAGAGGGCATGCGGTTGATAATGAAACATGAGGTGATAATAGCATCTGCCCAAAAACGGAGTGGGACGTTCATATGAATGAGAAGGATACGTGCAGTTTCAACTAGATGTCTATTTTTACGTTCAGCGACTCCATTTTGTTGTGGAGTGTGAGGACAGGTAGTCTGGTGTATCGTCCCTGGTGTATCCAGAAATTTAGAAAATTCAAGAAACACATACTCTTTTGCATTATCACTGCGCAAGATTTGAATAGAAGCACCAAATTGAGTTTTTATTTCTGCACAAAACTTTTGATAAATTGAAAATAACTCAGAACGATTTTTCATTAAATAAACCCAAGTGCAACGGGAGAAATCATCAATAAAGGTGACAAAATACTGAAAACCCAAAACAGACGTTGTTCGACTCGGACCCCAAATATCAGAATGAACAATAGAAAAAGGAGCATCAGCTCTTTTATTGACTCTATTAGCAAAGGAGGAGCGAGTGTGTTTTCCTTGCTGACAAGAATGACAGTTTAAAGACTTAAGATTAGATAAAAAGGGAACCATATGCTGAAGCTTGGAGAGGTTTGGATGACCCAGACGGCTGTGAATTAGCTCAGGAGACTCTGTGAGAGAACAAGCTACTGGAGAAGGTGGTGCAATCAGATAGTAGAGACCTCGTGACTCAACGCCTGCTCCAATCGTCTTCCCCATACCCGAATCCTGCATAGAAAAAGATTGTTTAGAGAAGGTAATAGTACATGAAAGAGAATGAATCAACTGGCTAACAGAGATTAAATTAAAAGGAATGCCAGGTATATAATAAACTGAACACAAAGTTAAAAGAGGAGTTGGTTTGGCTTCCCCAATTCCACGAGCAGGAGCCTTAGTGCCATCAGCAAGAGTGACAAGGGGTAGGTTATTAGAATAAGAAAGTGAAGTGAAGAGATCTTTATTACCACAAATATGATGAGTAGCACCTGAGTCTATTATCCAGGGTCCAAGAGATGATTGATAAAAACAAGCAACATGATTACCAGTGTCTTGAGTAGGATGCTGAGAAGAAACCTTCTTGAGAAGTGCCTCATAGTCGGCACTTGAAAGAGTTACTAATCCAGTTGAAGGTGGCGTAACATCAGTTTGAGCAAAGTTGGCAGTCGGTGGCTTCAAATGAGGGTACTTCCTATAGCAGCGTTCTTCAAAATGCCCAAGATTCTGGCAATAATTGCAACGAGGCCTTTGTCTGCGGCCACGTCTACGACCGCGTCCACTGTTCCAATTGGAATCACGGGCCCGAGAAAAGAATGGAGATGGGGTAGTACCGGAGATGATGCCAGTCGTGTTTTTGGACGCATTATTTGAGCCCTCCATCACAAAATAAAAGGAGATGACCAAAAAATAGAAAAGAACTACAAGAAAGCAAGAAATCGCGCAAAAACGTTGCACAAAAGTGTCCAAACAGCGGGTTTTTCACTGATATCTTTCAAACGGATGGGACCCACAACGAACGGAGACCAGATCTGGAAAGAGGGTGAGGAGGCGAGCAAGATGGTGGTGGTCCGGCCTGGAACGGTGGCCGGACGTTGGCTCACGCGCCGGAACAGTGGTTCGGCCGCCGGAGACTTCCACCGGCGCGTGGATGCTCCGATCAACACGCGGCTTGGACAGACAGGGTCGCCTCCCTGAGCCGCTCCTGATCGCGTGGTGGTTGGTCGGAAAAGTCGCCGGAAAAGCAGTCTGACGGCGGTGAACAGTGGCGGACGGTGGTTTTCTGGCGGTTTCCGGCGATGAACGGAGGCTGACGATCTTTTTCCTGATGATACGAGATTGAGGACAAAAATTTGTGACTAAATAAGGGTTAGGTGTGAAAGGATGGTTGCCGGTATGATGCACGGCAGTAAAAAGAAAGGAAAAGATATATATGCGGAAGCAGAGCCCTCAGATCGAGAGCTCTGATACCAAATTGAATCTGAAATATATTGTATATTCAAGTGTATAAGTCTGTACAAGGAGGCTCTCTATTTATAGAGACTAAAAGACCTAACAGAATGACCTAATGGGCCAAGCCCACAATCTAGACTATTCTAATAATAATAAATAAATTAATATTATTTCTAACAATTGTAATTAAAAAATATTATTAGCCAATTTACAAAATGTACATACTTTCCAACAAGAATAGTTCAAAGGATTGTTGGTACTGAATAAATAGTTTAAACTAAATATAAAAAAGTAGATGCTTTAGAATTGAGATTTACTTACCATGTGAGGGGTCTCCGGAGGAGGCTTGTAAGGGTGTGTAAAAGGTTCCCCGGTTATAAAAGGGTGTTTTGAAGCCTGCAGGAAAACAAACTAACAGTCTAAGTGCTCTTAAATTTTGCATTAATGCAGACAATAAGACAATCAATTACCTGGAAGGGTGACCAGCGCTTTGCAGGATCCAATTCCACTAGACCTCTCAAAAAATCAATAAGAGCCAATCGTATTTGACTTTCTATTATAAGTCAGTTTATACAGCATTCATTAGTGCAATGAACTTGAATAAGAGATACTATACATGCACATGCATAAAAAATAAAATAGCAAAATCATGTTGATAGAAATTTCAAGCCTCTTGGCTTTTAAGTTTTGTCAAACAATATGAAAGCTAACCTTTGACAATATCTTCCTTTGGTAGATTTTTCCTGAACGGATAGTTTGTAACGATTGCTTCAAGGTTCATATGATTAAAATACTCCTTTCCAATTGATGGCTTCTTCAAATCTCTCTGAACAGGAACCAGAAATGTTATAATAAACAAGTAACATATTAAAAAGAATCCAAAAGAAGAAAAGGATTTGAAGAGATGCCACAATGTTCATTTTGGAGAAAGATCCTTCAGCAAAAACAGTAACACTTACAGCTTCATATTCTTCCTCCGTCAATGCCTGATAAACACTTCTTCCTTTTCTGGAACTCTCACTGTTCTCTATATTTTGGAGACTCCCGATACATTTAAAGAATTTACTTGTGTTTTTGGCATCTCTCAGTAGATAATCAGGTGGTTGTCCTCTACAATATATTCACAACATCTATAATGTTATTCAAAACAGTAAGAAATATAAGATGCGATTCGTAGATGAGAACTAAAGTATTTTTTTTTTTCATGTTCAAAATCTAAAGTTGAGATCTGAGAAATTCTGATTTTTATTTACTTAAATATTCATATACAATTGTTTACAATACACAGACTAGTGTGGATAATTGATTTCCAAATAAAGAGATGATTCTAGGAAAACAAATAAGAAATCATACCTATAACCCATTACATACCTTCCCTATAATTATCCTATCACAATCAGTCTAATGAAAGGGAAAAGCGAATCTATAATAATTACATACTTTTTGATTCTATATTTATAACACTCACCCTCAAGCTAGTAATGAATATTTATCATTACTAGCTTGTTGACCAGGTCTTGATATCTCTTGGTGGGAAGTCTCTTAGTCAACGCATCAACTAATCGAAGTCCTAAAGGGATAAATGTAGTTATCAAATCGCTATCCAATTTCTCCTTGATAAAGTAGCAATCAATCTCTCAATGTATTTTATTCAGTCATGCTGAACTAGATATTAAGTTATACAAATGGCAGATTTATTATCCCAGCCTTCATATTTCACTTTGAGTCGTCTAGTATAAGTTTCAGCCATAGTGGTTCACAAAACCCTTGGGGCATAACTCTAAATTCAGCCACTATGCTTGACTTAGCTACCGCATTTTGTTTCTTACTTCATGTTACTAAATTCCCACAACAGAACACATGACAAGTCCAGACTGCATTTGGGACTAAGACTGATAGGGCTAGACTACGCACATAAGACAAGCACCAGCACGGCCATACCGCATCTGGGACAAAGATCGGGGTTAGACTGAAAATCTAGGACGAACATTGACGAGACCAGATAGCATCTGGCACAAAGACCAGCAATGATAAACTGCATATCTGGGACAAAGATCGGTAGGACTAGACAACGTATTCAGAACAAAGACTAGAACATACTCCCAATCTGAAACAAAGTCAAAGATAGAGCCAGATTGCATCTTCTAAATTTCTCCCCCTCAATGCTATATTGGCTCACGAAAAGAGGACCAGCAGATCCATAAATCTTGAGAGAGGACACTGACTGTGCATCTATATATAAACAACCCTCATTTGCAATAATCAAGCTGCTTTGCATATTGCTTCTAATTTATTGTTTCATGAAAGGACTACGCATGTCAAAATAGATTGTCATTTCATAAGAGAAAAGGTCCTCTCACCATAGATATACACTCATTTCTTTAACTCGAATTGTCAACTCGTGGATGCATTCACTAAGCGTTTGAGAGGTCCTCGAATAGATAACATATGGAACAAGCTAGGACTTGAAAAAGAAAATGAAAATATTATTGCTTTCTCAAGAATACATGTAAAAAATGGGTAAAATATATATAAAGAGACTAATGGACCTAAAGAATAAACCTAAATCTTAAAAATAAAGAAACACAAATCTAGCTAATAAAGGAAACAAATAATTACAAATATTTTCCATATTTACAACCCTCACCCTCAAGCTGAGGAATGTATATTTATTATTCCTAGCTAGTTCATGAAATTTGTCAATAGGAAATCCCTTAGTCAAGATATTAGCTAGTTCACAACCAGGAGGAATATATGTAGTAGTGATTAGTCCACCATTTAGTTTCTCTTTTAGATGTTGCAGCCAATCTCAATATGTTTTGTTTGTGTTTGACAGGATTGTGTGTTATACAAATGGCTGACTTTATACAAATGGCTGACTAACTATCATATAGTAACTATATAGGTCCTTCACATCTCACTTTGAGATCATTTAAAATGTTTTTTACACCTCCATGTTACAAGGTTTCCACAAAGAAATATACAATAGCTCGAGGCAGATCGCCGATCAGTCTAAGGATAGTTTTCTGTGAAGAAAATATTATTATGAAGAAGAAAGAACAGTTGCAATGTTTGCCTGAATTGCTTGTCTTAAACCATACCCATCACTCTTCATCTATTTATAAAGACTAAATACAATAAATGTTTTTAATAGAGTCATTAACTCTTCCTGGATGATTATTTCCAATATATCTTAAATTTCTAGTGCACCACTATCTCCATTATCTCTATTAATTACAAAATGATGATACAGCTCCCAACTACTATATTCATTTTTACACAATTTTCCATATTCCCCTCATGCTGGAGATTAGAGGTTTTTCAGTCGCAACTTGAACACTAGACTCTAGAATACAGAACTACTTAACCCTTTAGTGAAAATATATGTTATTTGATGTTCTAAAGCTAAATAGGGAGTACAAATCAATCCATTCTCAAGTTTCTCTTTAAAGAGGTGTCTGTCAATTTTAATGTGCTTGGTTCGATCATGTTGAATAAGGTTATGAGCAATGCTAATTGCAGACTTATTATCACAATATAGCTGCATTGGTCCTTCCCACTTCACTATTATGTCTTCAAGAAGAATTTTTATCCACAATAATTCACATATCCCTTGAGTCATTGCTCTAAATTATGCTTCTAGTACCTAGCAACTACATTCTTCCTCCAAGGAATGTACAATACCCTGTGGTGGATCTCCTATCACTAGGTGAACCAGCATAATCAGCATCAGTATAAGTTGAAGGCAGAGTTTCTCCATTTCTTTTAAATAAAATACCTCTTCCTGGGGATCGTTTGAGATATTGTAACACTCTATGGACTACCTGAAAATGGACTTCTTTCGAATTATGCATAAATTGACTAATTACACTTATTGCATATGCAATGTTTGGCCTTGTATGACACAAATAAATAAGCTTCCCAACAAGTCACTAATACTTTTCTCTTTTATTTGGAGTATCATCATCAACGGACCCAAGTTTGCATTTGGATCTATTGGGCTATTGATTGGTTTGCATTTGAGAAGGTCTGTGACATATTTTTGTCGGGATATAAAAATGCCTTGCTTGGAATGTGCTACTTCAATCCCAAGAAAGTACGTCAATTTTCCTAGAGACTTAATTTCAAACTCTACTACGATATATTGACCCAAGGGAATTTTTCCTCTTGTAAAAATTATATCATCCACATAAGCTAAGAGAGTTGTAACTTCCCCTGAAGATGAATGCTTTACAAACAAGTGAGGTCTCCTTGACTCTGTTTATATCTTTTCCAAGCATTGCCTTCGTAAATCTCACAAACCATGCTTTTAGAGATTATTTTAAGTTATAGAATGACTTTCTTAAATTGCAAACCTTGTTTAAGGGAGCATTATTTTCATAACCAGAAGGTACATCCATATAAATTTCAACCTTAATGTCTTCGTGCAAAAATGCATTTTTGACATCAAACTATTGTAAATTACATCCACTGTTTGTGGTCAAAGCTAGGACGATCCTAATTGCATTCAATTTTCCCCGAAGAGCAAAGGTTTCTTAGTAGCCAATCCAATAGGTTTGAGCGTAACATTTGTCCACGAGCCTCGCTTTGTACCTCTCAACTAATCCATCAGCCTTATTCTTAGAACCGTTTACAATCAATTGTCTTTTTTCCTTCAGGAAATTGAACAAATTCCTAGGTTTTTTTTTCTTTTCAGAGCTATAATTTCATGATTCATTGTTTGTTTCCATTCCTCATGGGTCAAAGCCTCAAACAAGGATTTTGGTATAGGGATGGAGTTTCAATTTATAAGGAAGCCTTATGGAAGGTTGAAAACTTATCAAAAGACAGAAAGTGGGCAAGAAGATATAAAGGTCTTTTTGGGCATTCCCGGGTCCTTTTCCTATGTGCAATAGGTAAATAAATGCTATTATCTAGTAGTGTAATATGTTGCCTCATTTCTAAAATCTGTGTTGGAGTCCTGGACTTTCATTGGATCAGGATTACGCCCTATTGAAAATACCACTTCTTTGCTGAACCTTCCATTTGTAGCTGCAGCTGAATTTGGAGAGTTCTTAGGAACAAAATTATTTGTTGAGCTGGAATATGAACTTGGAGTTTTTGGAAGTTGTTGGTCTTTAGTTAATCGTAATCCTCCTTTTCTTCAATAGACAAGGACTCCCCCTGAAGAGAAGGAGAAGCAAAGTTAGGAACTTCATCTTGGAAGGTGACATCGATAGAAGTATAGAACATGTTGGATGGAAGGTGATAACACTTGTATCCCTTTTGGGTGGAAAAGTAGCCAAGGAAGAGACATTACAATGCTCGGTGATCAAGTTTGTCTCTATTTGGTTGATAGACATGGATATAAGAGACAAAATCGAAAATATAAGGAGAGAGATGAGAGGAATAAGGTGTGTTCGGGTAGAAAGAGGATAGGATATTTATAGGGCTTTGGAGATCGAGAATTTTGGTGGGCGATCTATTGATAAGATAGGTGACTCTGAGGGCAGCTTCTCTCCAAAAATATTTAGGGACTTCTATTTGAAATAGAAGTGCACAGGTTTTTTCAAGATGACCATTCTTCTTTTCAGCAACCCCATTTTGTTGTGGGATATAGACACAGGAGAATTCATGAACAATTCCTTTTGAAAATACTATAAGAGGTGCACGTTAAAGTAGTATTTGGCATTGTATGTGCGGAACCTTTTAATGATAGTACAAAATTAACTTTATTATTTTGGCATTAAAATTTGGAAGGACACAACTAATTTTAGATTTTTGTTTCACCAAAAAAAAGTTCATGTGACCTAAGTGCAATCATCAATAAATGTCATAAAACAACATGCTCCAAAGATATTAGGAATAGAAGATTGTCCCCATATATCACTATGAACTAAATAAAATTGAAAAGTGTCTTTTACTGCTAATGGTGAAAGTCACACGGTTGTGCTTGGCAAACTCACAAATTTCACAATGGAAGCTTGTAACATCAACTTTAGAAAATAAAGAAGGGAATAAGCATTTGATAATTTGGAAAGATGGGTGTCCAAATTGACGATGATGTAGCCAAATTCTGTTGGTTTATTCTAAACTGGTGGATTTCATATGTTGATCTTTTGTAAAAAATACTACTTTGGTGGTTTCAAAAAGGTAAAGATCATCTTGTTCCTTAGCATATCCAATCATCCTCCTCAAACCTTTCTCCACCACAATACAATTATTTGGGTAAAAAACAACATTATATAATGATGGATATCAGATTGGTGAATAATGTAGGTACATGAAAAACATTTTAAGGACAATTAGTGGGTTGAGGTGTATGGATCCAATCCCAACAACAATAAAAAAAGTATCGTTTTTTCGACTAATGGGGCAAGGTGAATAGTAAAAAAATTGATAGGCTCGGCGGCTCTAAAGATTATGAAGAAAGAAGACACTCGCTTGGTTTAAAACATATCTTCATCTATTTATAGAGATTAAACATAACTTCATCTACTTTGGTGGTTTCAAAAAGGTAAAGATCACCTTGTTCCTTAGCATATCCAATCATCCTCCTCAAATCTTTCTCCACCACAATACAATTATTTGGGTTAAAAACAACATTATAGGATCCAGAGTTGTTTTCATGATGGATATCAGATTGGTGAATAATGTAGGTACATGAAAAACATTTTTAAGGACAATTAGTGGGTTGAGGTGTATGGATCCAATCCCAACAACAATAAAAAAGGTATTGTTTTTTCGACTAATGGGGCAAGGTGAATAGTCGACTAATGGGGCAAGGTGAATAGTAAAAAAATTGATAGGCTCGACGGCTCTAAAGATTACGAAGAAAGAAGACATTCGCTTGGTTTAAAACATATCTTCATCTATTTATAGAGATTAAATATAATAAATGCATTTGATATCCGCGAGTCATTTACTTTTCCTAAATAATTATTTCCAATGTATCTTTAATTCCTAGTGCACCTCTATCTCTATGAATTACAAAATGATGATTCAGCTACCATCTACTATGTTTATGTTACGACCCATTACTGATATTAGGGGCTCAACCGTAAGCAGAGATGCAGAGAATAATATTCCTATATGCTGACTCATCATGGAGGGAAAGTTTGTTGGGGAATTCATTTATATAGAGAGCAATGCTGAGGGAGTGGGTATCTTTTGGGGCATTTGGGACTTAGGCACCTTTGGGTGAAATTGGGAGAGATCAGGGGCTCTCCAATTCCTCTGAAACTATCATTCTTATTTTCTTTATTTCATTTATGCAAATCTGAGCTATAGCAGCACTATAGCATGTAACCAGATTCTGTTTCTTGCTGAATATTGTTGGATTTACTGGTTTGAGAATTAAATAGAAGAATTATTCAGAAAAGTCTTTTGTTTATTTGTTTGATTCCTTACAATTGGTATCAGAGCTATCCGATCCGGGTAGCTTTGGACCATGGCCACGTTGAAAAGAAAGCCACGGAGAAGAGAAGTTCCCAAGTTCTATGAAGATGATGATGCTTGGGGATGGCTCATCTATATGGAAAAATATTTCCAGGCAGAAGGAATTGTTGAAGAAGAGAAGCTAATAGAGGCAGTGAAAGGGCTTAAGGGTCGTGCTTTTAATTGGTACAAATGCTGGAGTTGGCTCAATCCAAATGCAAATTGGTGGATATTTTTTAGAGCATTCGTACAGCGATACTTGCCGGAGATCTGTTTCGAAGAGGAGGAAGTGAAATTGGAGCCCCCAAAATCAGAATCTGATACGCAACATTTTGTGTTGGGGAAGCCAAAAATTAGGGAAGAAAATGAGAAGACAGAAATTGAAGAGAAGCACACGATTCTTGCTCTTATGGAGAAAAACACAGTTGATGAGGAGTTTGAAAACCAAAAAAGAAGGAGGACTCAAGAAAAACTCATGGTAATAAAGGAAAAACAGCCACTTGGTTTTGCATTAATGGAGAAAGAAAAAGAAGAGATGGCGAGGGAAGATCTAAAGGAAGAAACCGAGGTGCTTGAGGAAGCCATGGAAGTGGGGGAACTCGTGGCCAAGGTGGTACATGAATTGAAGATACCCCAACCTCCGATGGTGGTAGTCGACCCACCACCACTGCCTGACCCGCCAGATTTAACCTGGTGTGGGAATGTAGCGCTGCTATTTGCAGCAGCGGCTACTCACAGAAATAATAAAAAGAACAGGGAAGGATTTAGGTTAAGAATGGGGGTGCAGAAAAGTCTAGGCCCAACCCAAAGTAATATGATGTTTTCGGCCCAATCTACAACCCAACCCGAATACAGTAAGTTCTTTGTGCTTATTTTATATAAGGATTGGATCTATGAATCCATAACAATGTTTGGGTTCAGTGGGCCTAAATACTTAGTGCGCAGCCCAATTGAGTTCATTGCGGACCAAGTTGTTCAAATATGAGCATTCATAACTCAGCCCAATCGATCCAATTGTCTTGTCTACTTTTTCATCCTATGGCAAACCCTAATCATCTTGGTCAGCACCGGCTGCCACAAACAGAACGGAGCACATCAGGAATTCCACGACAAATGGGACGCTGCTGCCATCCCCACTCCATGGTGGAGTCAGGTGTTGTCAGGAAGCTTGTACATGCGATGGAAGAATTATCTACCATACAAGGGGATTTTCCATGCGATTTGCGCAAGCAAGACAGAACACACGAGCACACCAAGACGTTGCGTTTTTGTAACGGAGAGATTCATGAATGGTTTTAACATGGATCTGCAGAACCGTCTTCGTCTCTTCCATTGTGGTTCTGCATATGATTTCAGGCATGGGGTTCACAAGTTATTTCCTAGAATGCACGGATTACTTGCTTCTTCTCCTCTGCATTATGTTCTCCAAGTTGATTTGAAACACCTTTCAAAAGTTCAAAAGCCTTATAAAGATCCTTTCACTAACAATTTCGATGGTTTTTTATGTCAAGAGAACGGTCATTCTTATAGCTTTACTTTTAGAAAATTTCCAGATTTGAGGGAGGTTGAAAAGCAGTGGGAGCAAAGCCTTATGGCAGAAATCCATCAACTTAATGGCGAACTGCATGATTGTGATGAGGACAAAAAGAGCTCTGGTCATGAAAATTCTGGTGAAGTGGGTTCTTTTCTAGTATTGCAAATTATTATTCAAACCCATTCCTGCTTCAAGGTTTCTGCAAGAGTTATTTGCATTCTGGTTTATATGTATTCTGGTTTCAACCATGAGATCAATGCCTTGAATATTCTTCAAGGGTAGGAAATCAACAAAGTCATTAGTGCAGAAGGACAATGGGATCCGGGGGGAGTTTATATTTCTGCAAGCATCTGTTGGCCTTTACAGCTCACACAATGGGATCCTGGTGGTGGTTGTTTTGTTGCTTCATGCATCCATTGGCCCTTATATTTCAAGCAGTGGGATCCTGGGGGAGGACATGAGTTTACTGACCATCACCTTGAGGACAAGGTGAATCTGTTGGGGGGAGTATTGTTACGACCCATGACTGATATTAGGGGCTCAACCGTAAGCAGAGATGCAGAGAATAATATTCCTATATGCTGACTCATCACGGAGGGAAAGTTTGTTAGGGAATTCATTTATATAGAGAGAAATGCTGAGGGAGTGGGTATCTTTTGGGGCATTTGGGACTTAGGCACCTTTGGGTGAAATTGGGAGAGATCAGGGACTCTCCAATTCCTCTGAAACTATCATTCTTATTTTCTTTATTTCATTTATGCAAATCTGAGCTATAGCAACACTATAGCATGTAACCAATTATGTTTCTTGCTGAATATTGTTGGATTTACTGGTTTGAGAATTAAATAGAGGAATTATTCAGAAAAGTCTTTTGTTTATTTGTTTGATTCCTTACAGTTTACTTCCTGTAATTTCCCCATATCTAGGATAATAGCCCTCTATCTACTGTGGCTTTAAGATACTAGAGAATTCTATCCATTGCATGCAGGCGTTTTTTCCCCTAAGTCGCGTATGAAATGGGTGACAATGCTAACCGCATAATAAGCTAGATCAAGTCCTACAAGCCAGATATATCAATCTTCCCTTCAATCGTTAATATTGCCTTTTGTCAATTAGAGGGCTCTCCTTTTCGTTTCCCAATTTGTGATTCTACTTAATCGAAGTACTCGAAGGTAAGTTTTCCTATTTTTTTAAGGAGATCGATAACATGCTTTCTCTGACAGATAAAGATCCCTTGTTTTGAATGGACAACCTATATCCCAAGAAAGTATCTCAATTTCCCAAGATCTTTAATATCAAATTCAACAATTAGTCTTTTTAGCAGAGCGCATTTCTCAACTATATCATCCCCTATTATAATAATGTCATCAACATAAACTAAGAGAATAGTGACCTTACCACCTTGGGAATTTTTAAAGAAAAATGTTTGATCTTCTTAACTCTGCTTATATCCTAATGATGCCATAACCTCGTTAAATTTTCCAAATTAAGCACATGAGGATTGTTGCAACCCATATAAAGCCTTCATTAACCTACAAATTTTATTATCTCCATTTGTGGAGTCAAATCCCAATGGGATATCCACGTAAACTTCATCTTCTAACTCTATTAAGGAAAACAATCTTCATATCAAATTGGTTTAAGTTTAAATCAAACTGAGCAGCAAGGGATAATAGAACTCTCATGGTGTTCATTTTGGTCACTAAAGCAAACGTTTCTTTGTAAGCAATGCTATAAGTCTGTGTATAACCCTTGGCTATTAATCGAGCCTTTTATCTGACTAAGAGTATCATTTGAATTATACTACAGAGAATAAACCCATTTGCACCCCACTGACTTTTTTGCATTTAACTTGTCAACAACTTCCAATTTTTATTTTTCTACAAAGCATTCTTCTCGTCATGTATTGCTTGAAAATTATCATCTTTAAATGCTTCGTGAGCATTGATGTTGAGATTAAAATAGAATCGAGTGCTGAAATAAAACTTCTATGCTGCATATAAAAGTTCTTAAAGGAGATAAAATGAGATATAGGCTATTGGATACAAGATTTTTTCCCTTTCCTTAAAGCAATAGGTAAGTCATCAAGATTTATAATAGGTTAGGGAAAAAAAGAGAAGTGCATTTAGTACTTACCAGTGATACACACGATTGTAGTTCGAGTGTTCTAGCTTTCTGTAGATTACAAGGAATGTCATATGAAGTACATAAAGAATTACTAGCCTCATCAACTAGGTCTTACTTCTCATTATCATGCAGTGTAGCAACTGGGGTATTAGAGTTAGACTCAGAAGGGCTAGGTAATTGAAAGGGAGACTCTAACCCGAAGAAAACGGACGAAGCTCTGAATTATTCTCCCCCTGAAGGCAAGAACGAGGGAAAAAGAATCCAAATTCATGAGAAGTTATATCCATGCAGACAAAGAACTTACAACTTGGAGGATGATAGCATTTGTATCTTTTGTTGTCAGAGGCATAATCAAGGAAGACACACTTACGGACTCAGGGTTCCAATTTATTTCAATGTTGTTTATGAATATGGACGAAGGCAACACACCCAAAGGAGCGAGACTAAAGACACTGCATAACTGGAACAAAGGGAAAGAAAGAGATCACCAAATGAAGAGGAATTATACGGCCAAGAACCCGTGAAGGTCTCCCTAATAAGAGCTAGATACAGATGTCTAAAACATAATGCCTTGGTGACTTCAAGTAAATAACAATTCTTTCTTTCAGGCTTTCAACAATCCCTTATCTTCAATGAATTAAGAAAGGCACTGGTTGACATACTTCGTACCATTATCTGATTCAAGTATTTAATACTCTTACCAAAATGTGTCTTAATCATATGTTGAAATTGGATGAACAAATATGGTATCTCTGCCTTGTCTTGTATCAAGAATATTCGTTCTATCATAATACAATCATCAATAAAAGGAACAAACCGCAATCCACAATCCATGAGTTTTTGAAATCAATGCAAGCAGCAATAAGAGACTGAATGCACGTGTTCTTTTGTGTAACCTAGCCTTTTACAATAGGTGCACTAGCATCCCTTTTTGCTGGACTTAGAAAAAGAGGAAAAAGACCCTTCATGAGGGGGTTAATCATAGCAAACCCATCAGTTGGCTTAGAGTCAGAAAAAGGACCTGGAGTAATGAGTTTAAATGAAAGCATGACAAATTTATCAGGCAACTGAGCATGCATCATGATTGCCCTACGAATATCTTCAACCCTAATAGTGTGATAAAATTCAGAAAGAGAAGGTCAATTTTTCTTACAAAGAATCTGAACCTGAATAGGGAATTCGGAGTTGAGGCCACAAAGAAAATCAAATATTCAATTCCTTTCAACTGACATAACTAGGGTGGCAACATCCTTGCAACCCTCCATTTTCAAATTCCGGTACTAATCTAGCTCTGTTGACAACCCATTCGTAATGTCGTAATATCGTATTGGAGAGAAAGAACCCTGCTTGGTGGAGTCATATTTCTCAAGTCATAGCAGGTGACAGCATCTTGCTTCATAGAGTAAGTTTGCCTAAGAATGTTCCAAATCTCGAGAGCGGTAGGTAAAAATATGGAATGTTGATTTTCAAGAGTCATAGAATTTCATAGCCATGTCATAATAAGATAGCCTTTATCATCCCACTCAGCAAACAACAGATCTATTTTAGCACGAAAAGACCTTTCAAGATGAGCAACTTCACAACGTCCTTTGACGATCATACAAATAAGTTGAGACTACCGTAAATAATTTTATCCATTGAGACGATAATTATGATGCATAGTGGGAAGATCATTTGGATTGAGAGAAATTGTGGGTTGTGATACGGGCTAGGTAATTACACACAGTCGTTAGTCCAAAAAAAATAAAACAAAGAGGATGAAGACCTAGCACCTAAAAAGTGTCTGATCAAGAGGATGAAGACAAATATAGGCTCGGGATGGTTGGACGATCACAAACACGGTGGACAAAGGTTGAAAATGGCCTCATGCGCCGGTGAGATGGCAGCCCATGCATGCTGTGGAGGCGTGTGAGGCTCCTATGACTGTAGGCTTTTTGGGAACTGCAGCCCCAAACGGTGTGATGTCGCCTGTGGGTTACCAAAGACAAAAAGCCGACAGTGTGCGCATGGGTCTTCAACCAATCATGAAGCTACTTAGATCAATAGATCAAGAAATTCTGAGCTGAGCAGTGGCCTTCTTCGTACAAAAGGTCCCTAGAAAAAAAATTGGTGGATGCTAGTGGTGGCTGATGGGACAAAAATTCTATCCCATGTGCAGTGTTTTCACTGCGAAACAACCAGTCCGTTTATATTATAAATATTAGTATGTATGCAATAAATGTTGACTTGTGTGAAGGAACGACTGCCAACGTGGAAAAGTGAGAAAAGAAAGAGAGAATAACATGAATGACCTGTCCAGTGCTTTTACTTTTTGATTCCACTAACATTTGTTTTTTGCATTTCTACAGAGTACGGTAATGAAACACACCTAAAAGGACATACGCACACAGCAGAGCAGAAAACGCACACAACAAAGCAGAGAATGTTGTTGGACGAGTCTGAGTGTCAAAAGATCGTCCTTGGAAAAGCAAAGCAGAGGAGACAGCTCAACCCTAGTCTTATCCACCTTAAATCAACACCCATCGTTTGATCAAAGAAAGGAGGAGACGTTCTCGATCCAATGGTGCAGGGAACGGCTTGAAGTAATCACAACAATACCACTGTCTTCCCCAGCCTATAAATAGAAGATTAAACAAAGGAAACAATAGCTTTGGCAAGCAAGTTTTAATTGCTAGAACAACACCCTAGTGTTTTCTCTTCTCCATCAAAGCTCCACACGAGCAAAGCAACCATTTTTCTTCATTTTTATTTTACCATTGTGTTATTAAGTCTTTGTTTCTCTGTATTTACTTTGAGTATGTAATTTCTCTTCTCCCTATTTGTCTTCATCAATTTGTATCTCGGGTCTATAGGATTTCAACTTGTTAAGATTTTGTATGTATTTTCAACCATGACTTTGAGCATGAGCTAATTTCTTTTTGGAATGAAAAAGTTGTGAAGTTGTTAAACTTCTGTAGTTGAATTTAATCCATCGAATTTCTATTGTTTATATGTTATAATATCTTGTATCAATAAAAATTGAACATGACTGAGAGAGGAACTTCCTTAAGGAAGGGATTTCAGACTACTGAACAATAGGAGGAAGGTGAAGAGTGTGGAAACACTTTCACTAGTTGCCTTAGAAATAAAGGACCACCTCGTTCACTATAGGTTCTGTACTGAGTAATTGTTGGGAACAAAACCGCCATAGCAATATGGAATTTTGAACACCATTTATATGTAATAGCTTGAGGATTCAGCATTGGCAATGAAAAAGACCTAAACAAGTTCATTGGACGCGGTCTTGAGCCTAGATTACAGTTGGTTTAACAGTGGATCAGTGTATCCATTCCCTTTTCTTTTAACTGTCGTTACGCTTATCATGTTATTGTGTTGTTTCCTGTTATTACTCCTTGTCACTGCTTATTTTAATTTTTGTTTATTTTGTTTATTTCACACCACACAACAACTATATTTTTCAATGATTTGTCGTTCCTCCTTGAATTAGGAAGGATTTGAGTATAGTGGGAACTATTTTAAGTTGATCTTCACACCACGCGAGGAATTATTTTAAGTTGATCTTCACCTTTTGTTATAGTGGGAACACAACTGTGATATCTGGGAACGACTAGCTAGAACAGTTCAATATTGCTAACCCATTCTTTTTAATTTTTTAATACAGCTTAAGATTCATTTTAGCAATACTCTCTCTGTGGGAACGATAATCTGGACATTAAAACTCTCATTTATTACTTGATGTGTGCACTTGCGCAAATGGGTCATCATCTTGTGAACGAATGAGTTTGCAAGACAAACCCAACAATGAAGAGTTGACAGGAGATAGTCAAAAAAGGGTTCCGCAATCAAGGCAACGACTACATAAGCAAGAAAGGCTCCCAAGTCGAAAGCTCTGATGCCAACTTAAAAAAGAAAATTGAAATATTATTTCTTTCTAAAGAGTACATGTACCAAAGTGGTACAATATATATAGAGAGACTAATGGACCTAAACGAATAAACCAAATCTTAAAAATAAGGAAACTTTAATCTGGCTAATAAACGAAACAAATAATTACATATATTTTCTATATTTACAACACTTAGGCATACGATTGTGTTATAGCTAGAGGGGGAGTGTTGAGAAGCTTGAAGGGGAGTGTTGAGAAATATAAGGCATGAAGTCCCACATTGTGTATTATTCTTTGTTATTCTCTTTTATTTAGTTAAATAATAGAGTCTCTACTGTATAACTAACACATGGATTTCAATACATGCCTCTCAGGTCCTAACATTTAAAACTGCTCATGGACGTTTTAAAGGTATTTCTTTGTTGAACATAATGAGAGATTGACATGCCTTGTTGCAGGACTCAATCTCTTAGTTTCTAGGTGTTTTCTTTAGTAACCTTGTGAGGATATCTTATCCTTTAGATTCGCACACTTCTTTTCTTCCTTAATGAAATTTCTTTATATATATAATTCAAAGTAACCTCATTGCTACTCTGTAGCAGTTTTGGTTTTCAAATGTAGGACCATTCTGTTTCCGTTTGTAGGAAAAACTTTGTTAAATGAAAATGTATACACGAATTTAAGTTTCTTTTTACCACTTTTCTTTAGGCTAACATATAAAGTATAATTTGGATGAAGAAAGGAAAAAATAACTCCAAGGTGATGTCACATTATTGCTATATAAATTGGATTGCCACATAATTAAAATGTTTTCTCCTTCACAGATAGAGGCATACCCGAGTATTTCAATCATCCGCCTCAAAAGATCAAATTCCGAAGCACCAGGGAATAATGGTAATCCAAGAAATAATTCAGCAACTATGCACCCAAAGGACCACATATCAATAGCTGTTGTGTACCTTATAAGGGTTAAGGGCCAAAATAAAGCCGAGAGTACATGAAAATAATCTGAAAAATTAATTATTAAAGCAGGGAGAACATATCTTCTGAAAAATATACGTTAAGAAAGTCTGGTATGCCATCAATTTTAACAAGGGCATGCTGCTTGGTAAATCCAACATCTCTATGTTCTAAGCTATATGTTTGACTCATTTCATTAGTGTCACACCAAGAACAAGGATACTCTATATCATGTTAAAATGCGAGTATAACAAAACCCTCATAAGTTTTAACCAAGAATATAACAATCTTTACTCTTGGTTAAAACTTAAAAATTAGAAGTAGTTGAGATTCAGCCAATCCCATGCAGCTTGCATTGCAGGAAGATGATGAGGCAAGAAAATGTAAAGAAATAAAATAACGCAATGAAAAGAAACCCCAAAAATATAAAAAGCTTGAAAAGAAAGATATCAGCTACTGATTGCATTGGTTAGGATACTGATATCCAAGGAGAACTTCAGGAGATCTGTAGTATCGACTCTACATTAAAATCAGAGAATAAGTATAAGTACCAAACACTTAGAATTACAATAGTAAAGGCCTACTTTCACAGTAAATGTAAACCTGAATATAGGAGTAAACAGTGCGGTTTTCCATGCATGCGGATCCAAAGTCAATTATCTTGATTTCTGCTGGCTTCACAGTGCTACACATGAAACATACTTACATCAAATCTCAAGATGCAATAGCAGCAGCATACAGTTCGTTATGAACACCTTCATGTAAGAAACCAACCTCGTACATAAAAGAATGTTTTCTGGCTTCAGATCACAATGAATAATGCCAGCATCTTTTAATAGAGCCAGTCCACATAAAATCTTAAAACATAAATTTAAGAAAATAGATTACGATAAGATATCAAAACCAACAAAAGGACCAAGCAGAAAGGTCATACAAAGAACTGATATACCTGCTTAGAGAACAGCTGAACAATACCAAGTGATAATCCCCTAAAATGATTCATCTTGATAAGCTCATACCTGTATAACATATAATATCAACACTAAAATATGCAAGAGGGAGAAAATAACAAATCTAGGATAGCAACATCACAGAAAACATCTGATAATTTTATTTCAGTTGAACTTGAACACCATTCATGCTTTAAATGTATTCTCAATTATGGTACCATGACAAAAGCTAAATGGAAAAAAAAAGTACACAGCTTACAAGTTTGTGTCCAGCAGTTCAAAGCATATGCACAAATGTCGTTGATATACAAAATAATCATATATACGAACAATGTGATGCTTATCCTCGGGATCATACTTCTTATTTAACTGCAACAAAAAAGAGTATACCTGGGTGACTTCTCGTGATTGAACTTGCAACAAAATGAATAGGATCTCAAAAAAGAATAATAGCAATAATAATAATTGGTTACCGTTGTTAAAATAGTTACTTCAACCAGTGCCTGTTGATAGTAAGCAGGTTGATTTTTAATGATCTTGACAGCAACAAAACTGTTGGTATCTGAATCCCAGCATTTAGCCACTTGTCCAAATGTCCCATGGCCAAGGACATCTTTGACAATATATCTGCACCATATGAGAATTCAAATTTAAGAAAGACATATGCCAGATGGGCAAGGTGACACCTTTGCTATCTACTGAAAATCAACATGTATTGCTTTTAGTATTCATAAAGGAGTAGACAATGATAACACAGAAAAAAGGTATGAAATCTGTACGACAAACCTTCTATTTTTCTCTAAATGGATCAAGACGAAATTCACTGTCAGGATAAGATCTGAGTTTACATTATCATAGCCATCATTAAGCACTCCAATAGACGGGCTGGTCAAAAATCTTTTGGGATTTAGATCTTCAGAATATTTAAACTGTGGATTGCATATTTGGTATGTTTCAACTATTTCCTTGGTCAATCTTGCCACCAACTGCAAAGTAGAAGCTGAGCTTCAGTTCAAAATTTTAGATACTCTAAGCTGCAAACAGTCAGATATTAAGAACACAACATAATAATGTATAAAATAGCTATCCTATATCAAAATGATGCTACAGTTATATGTTCATATAATAAGAAACAAAAAAAAAACCCAAAAGCTAATTGAGTGTATTTTACACCCGAACACAACATAGTACTCTAAGCTCCACAGCATACTGAGTGTATTTTACACTAAAGCAAATTCAGAGAAATCTCAGTTTTTCAACCTTTTCAAGTTGACATGAGAATGGGCTTGCTCACATTTATGCTCAAAGTCTTGGGGTTTCTGCTCTCAGGTTCAACAGAACCCTAAAAGTCCTTCAAAGTCCTTGGTAGATAACATCACAAGTTGTAACAGAGAAGACCTATCAGCAAATGGCATCACCAATCAACTAAGAAACTACCAACTGGTCATCCATCTGTGTGTCCTCATACAAAGCAGCATCATGTGTCCCTAGGCACCTCACCATCTGTCGGTGTGTGTAAGCCACATGCTTCCTTCACGATGTCAGATCTCACTACCACTGATCTTGTTATGCTCGTCACCGCTTCTTTGTTCTGTTTGAGTAGTTATAAGTCCTATCCCACTCTGTTTGGATAGTAGTCCTTCCTTGGTGTTTACACTCCTGTTCATGTTTTTCTGATTGCATTGTGAGTCTTATTTTCCTTGTTATGCACATTATTCCCACTCTATTTGGTGCCCGTTGTTCACCTCTGAAGACTTGTGGCTTCTGAGTCTGAATCCTCCAAGTCTCAAAAAGGCATCATCTCCTTTGCATTCTCAAGTTCTCCCGCTATAGCATTTGAGAAACTGAACAACAAACACTATTTATATTGGTATGCTGCTGTTGATATGTGGTTTTTAGGAAAGGGGCTATCTGACCATTTAACCAAGAAAGTTGAAAAGATCGACAGTGTGCAAGAAGAATGGTAGAAAGTCGCTTATCAGAAGTTGGTGCCTTTATGGAGGTCCATTGACCCAAAATTCCTACAAAATCCTGTTATGACCTAAGGTAAAAGGATGGAAAAAGGCTAGAAGTTCCTATGTCGATTATTTCCAGAGCCTATATGATTCAGTCCATAATCTAGCAACCCTCCAAATGACAGATCATGTTTACCTTCCTATCTCAACAACCATAGACCACTATTTAACAAATCAAATTGATTCTGACAGGTGACGATCTTCAAAAGGTATTGGATAAGCTAGATAACATGTATATGCTTTTTGTTCTCCAAGGTCTACACAAGTACTTGAGTCTTTTCATAATAATATTCCTTCAACAGAAGATCTCATTGATCATCTGCTAAGATTTCCTTTGTCAGTGGGGTCTACTGGAATTGGTTCTCAAACAGATTTAGAACCTTCTGCTTTTGTCTACAATTTCATTTATCGAGGAGGCCGAAGCCTTGGTCATGGTAATTGGTAACCTTCCTCAATGTTCCTATTGCAAATGTATGGGACACACTCAAGATAAGTGCTATTCTTTGCATGATTTTCCAGAAAAGTCTACCAATGTGACACAATATCCAGCATTGGGTATTGCGAGAAAGCCTGATTTTATAGATGAAAATAAGAATATCCTGTCAGATAATGAATGTAGGGAGTATCTTCAACCAAAGTCAATCCACCAAGACTCATCTTCAGCTGTTATACCGGTATACCATATATTGGTAATTCTACGACTTGCCTCTCTCATTCATTGTCTGTTGGACCTTTGATTTTAGATATAGAGCTTCTGATTGCCTCTCTCATTCATTATGTGCAGGACCTTGGATTTTAGATTTAGTGCTTCTGAACACCGTTAATCGTTCTCTTTTCTAAAAATTATCTCCTATCAAAACTCTCCATCACATCATTCTCGCTAATGGCTCTAAGGCTAAGGTCGCCAGCATTGGTTAAGCTGTTCCCCTCCCATCTTAAAACTTGAATTATGTTGTTTTTATTCTTGGTCGTCTTCTTCATTTAATTTCATCAGTCAATTTACTCGCACTCTTAACTGCTCCATAACCTCTTTGTTGAACCTTTTTGTAAAGAATTAATTCAACCCAAAAACTTAAGCTATTAGGTGAGCGTTTCTTTAATGGTTTATATTATACTCTAACACGCCTTCTCACGCGAGAGTCCATTGGGCTTGAAGGGTGGATAATGCATCAAGCTTAGTCTACCTATGCTAAGAAATTTCACAAGAGAAAATAGAGGCGGTGAGAATCGAATTCGTGACACCGAGGCTCTGATACCATGTAAAGAACCAATTCAACCCAAAAGCTTAAGCTACTAGGTGAGAGCTTCTTTAATGGTTTATATTATACTCGAACACTTACCATATAAAACATTGGAGTAAGGGCAGACAATTTGCGTAGGATTTGAATCACGAGTACTTAAATCTTCAGCCTCAACTTTCTACCATACATGCTATAACATATTCTCCTAGTCTCCTCCACTGTCATTTCGATCATCCGAGTCTAAATAAATTAAAGCATATAGTTCCTCATCTCTCCCAGTGACAGTGTTTCGGGTGTGAGTTGTGTTAGCGTAGGTAACATGTTTGATCTACTTTGATGAGTAAGGTCTCTTCTTTCGATTATTTTCAATCAGACATTTAGGGTCCTAGTCGTGTCAGTTGTATCTCAAGTTATAGGTACTTTGTTACTTTCATTGATTGTTTATCAAGATGTACCTAGATTATTTTTAATGAAAGATAGTTTTATAATTATTTAGTATTAAATCAACACTCAATTTTGGTGCACCATTCATATTTTATGTAGTGATAATGTAAGAGTATTTTTCTGCCCCTTTAACTCTTTTATGTCCTTATTGCATGGTTTACCAATCTAGTTGTCCTCACACACCACAACAAAATGACATTGCAGAAAGAAAACATCACAATAATTTTTATACTGCTCATGTTATTAAATGCTAATTTACCTCTAAAAGTTTGAGGGGATGTTGCTCTTAGATAATAAATTGTATGCCATCTTCTGTTTCAAATAACCTAGTTCCTCATTCTCTCTTGTTTCCTATGGATTCTCTTTACAAGCACCCTCCCAAATGTATCTTTTGGTTTTACCCGTTTTGTGTATAATCTTTCTCTGTACAGTTATCTAACCTAGCTATGAAATGTGTGTTTCATGGGTATTCTCGAATACAAAAGGTTGTCGGTATTATTCTCCTCCTACACATCACTTTTATATATCTGTCAAAGTCACCTTCATTAAGGATACTCTTTACCTTAATTTACCACACAAGTTGAATCCAACTCCATCTCTCATGTCTAACCAATTCCTTTCTTGGGCTCCTTTATCTCTGCCCCTCCAATTTTTAAGTCCTCAAGTACCAGAAACTTTATCCCAACCATTGCAATCTTCTCTATGCCCATTTATTTCCTATCAGCGTCGCCCTCATCCTATGCTTCTAGAGGCTATCCCCGTTCTAGAATCTGGTGATTCATCACCTGCTCTACATTCTCACCTACTCTGGACATTCCAAATATCTCGCAGACTTAACTATAGTTGTTCATAAAGGTATATGTTCTACTCATAGTCCTTAACCCATCTATAAATTTTTGCGCTATCATTATTTATCATCATCCCATTATGCCTCACTTCTACCCTGTCTATTTCTATTTGTCAACATGTCCAGAAGCACTTTCCAATCCAAAATGGCAACAGGCTATGATAGATGGGATGGCAGCCTTGGATTATAGATTAGAGTAAATACCCTTTTTGGTCCTCAGCAAATTTCACAATGCCTGTTTTAGTGCCTAGCAAATAAAAAGGCCCATCGTGGTCCCTAAGAAATTCAAAATGGACCCATTTTAGTCCTTTTAGGGACCAATATGGGTCTTTTTTGAATTTGTGAGGGACCACGATTTCAACTAAAAGGGTCCATTTTGAATTTTTTAGGGACCACAATGGGCCTTTTTATTTGCTAGGGACTAAAACGGGCATCGTGAAATTTGCTGAGGACCAAAAAGGGTATTTACTCTATAGATTATTATTCCACATCCTCTTAGGACATCAAGAGTTGATTGTTGGTGTTTACTATCAAAGTGGGTCATAATGGCAAGGTGGATTGCTTGAAATTGAAAGCTCTTTCTTTTTTTGCTAAAGGCTTTACTTAGATTTTGATACAAACCTTGAAAGAGCCTCACCCCAAAAGCTAGCTCATAAGGTAGGAGAGCTCAGTCCATATAAATCCCACACCAGAAACCTTATATTTCCGACATGGGACTCCAAATCCCATAACTTGCAATTGGATCATAACAAATTTTCAACCTTTATTATGGCAACATTTCTCTATTATACAAAAAATGGCATTTGTTTGGTTTTTCTTTATCCATAGCCACTGTGCAACATTGGCCTTTATATCGATTGGACAATAAAAATGCTTTTCTTCATGGTAAATTGTGATAAATTTTAGGGATTTGGGTATAGATGGAGAATAAGGGAGAAGACTCAAAATATTGTATATTGATATGATATGAAGTGGTTTAGTGATACAAAAGTCAAAGTATTAATCCCTGTTTATGCTAAATAGAGGACTCTTAAAATATGGAGACAGACCGTGAAATACAAAGATATAGGGAAACTAATCCTAAGAGATTATCTAGGATACTCTAAATTACATGAACATAAAATCTTAATACTATACGACGTCATCTAGATACTCTAGACATTCTAACAACACCTCCCCACAAGCTAAAGCTTACTAAGCTTTTAAGCTTGTCGCAAAAACCCTTTAGAAAATGAAAAAATAATCAAAGAATATAATTTGAGCTCAACAAAACATGGTTGTCGAAGGCATAACAGGTTGGATAGTTACTGGCAGTGAAGGCACCGACTTCAAGGATAGTGATCAATGTGTCTTCAAGCACACTAAAGGCAAAGATAAAAGGTCAAACCAAAGGTTCACCAGCACTGGAAGTGGCAGCTGTAAAGTAGAGAAGATAAAAGGTCACACTAAAGGCAGCACTCGCATTGGAAGCAGCGGATGCATCAACATCTATATCCTTGTCTTTATCCATAAAACTTCCTCTCAAGTTGGAGCATGGAGGCAACAAATGCCCAACTTGTGAATTATAAATCATATTGTTTCTTGCCCAATGCATTAATAAAATAAAATAAAAATAACAGAGCAGGTGATGAACCCCAATTTTTCACCTTCAGCGCAACTTTCATGGCTTTTGCCTAGTAAGTTTTGTTCATTTTCTTTGACTTTCCTTTTTACTTGGTCTGGAACCACCAATGTTGGTACTACTTGAATATAAAATAATAGAAGAATAATATGTTGTGTATTGATCTGTGTCAGAGAGTTACAATATATAGAGACCCTAATGGGCTTAAGTGAAAGGCCCAAACTTAATCCTAATACAGTCAGAATACAGTCAGAATATTTACGGATAAGACGGAATCCAATCATATCTAATCATATCTAATCATATCATATCTAATATTCTAACACTCCCCCTCAAGCTGGTGCGTATATATTATGAGCACCAAGCTTGTTACAAATGTATTCAACCCGAGGACCTCTAAGAGCTTTAGTGAAAACATCTGCTAGTTGATCAGAGGAGTTGACGAAAGCAGTCTTGATTTCTCCTGACTGAATCTTTTCTCGAATGAAGTGACAATCAATCTCTATATGTTTGGTCCTCTCATGAAAGACAGGATTAGAGGATATATGTAGCGCAGCTTGATTATCACAGATGAGTGTCATAGGTTGTTTCTGTTCACAAAGATGAAGCTCCTGAATCAACTGCTTTAACCAGACTAACTCACAGGTAGCATTTGCCATTGCACGATACTCAGCTTCTGCACTAGATCGAGCAACAACAGGTTGTTTCTTGCTCTTCCACGAAATTAAGTTTCCTCCAAAGAAGACACAATAGCCAGAAGTAGAGCGCCTGTCCGAGGGTGATCCTGCCCAATCAGCATCTGAATAACCACAAATTTCTGTATTTCCCTGATCTGAATACAACGAACCTTTTCCTGGTGCTCCTTTGATGTATCGGAGGATCCTCACAGCAGCATCCCAATGTGAATCACAAGGGGAATCAAGAAACTGACTAGCCGTACTAACAGCGAAAGAAATATCTGGCCTAGTCACAGTAAGATAGTTGAGCTTCCCAATTAGCCTCCGATAACGTCCAGGATCAGATAACGGCTCCCCCTGTCCGGGCAATAACTTGACATTAGGATCCATAGGTGTATCAACTGGTTTACTCCCCAACATACCAGTTTCTTCTAGGATATCCAGGGCATATTTCCTTTGACAGATAGAAATGCCCTGTCTGGATTGCGCCACCTCAATTCTCAAGAAGTAACGCAGCTTCCCAAGGTCCTTTGTTTGAAATGTACTAAACAAATGCTGTTTTAACTGACGAATTCTGTCTTGATCACTTCCGGTGAGAATGATGTCGTCAACATAGACTAACAAATAGATACACTTATCAGGAGATGTAATCCTATAAAACACAGAATGGTCAACTTTACTGCGGATTAAGCCAACGCCTGAACAGCAGAACTGAAGCGACTGAACCATGCTCGAGGAGACTGCTTGAGACCATATAAGGATTTCCGAAGACGACACACCTTTCCAGACTCCCCCTGAGCAACAAAACCAGGTGGTTGCTCCATGTAAACTTCTTGTAAATCACCATGAAGAAAGGCATTTTTGATGTCAAGTTGAAGGAGTGGCCAGTGACGAACAGCAGCAAGGGCAAGAAAGAGGCGGACTGACGCCATCTTAGCGACCGGAGAAAATGTGTCGCTATAATCAAGGCCAAAGATTTGAGTAAAACCCTTGGCAACTAAACGTGCCTTGAGACGATCAATATGGCCATCAGGTCCAACTTTCACAGTAAAAACCCAGCGACAACCAACTATAGACTTCTCTGGAGGAGCAGAAACAAGGTCCCAAGTGCCATTGGAATGAAGTGCAGTCATCTCATCAAGCATTGCTTGGCGCCACCCTGGATGGGAAAGTGCTTCACCTGTGGTCTTAGGAATAGAAATAGAAGAAAGACTAGAAACAAAGGTGAAATGAGGTGAAGAAAGACGGTCATAACTCAAAAAGGTATAAAGAGGATAAGGGTTACGAGTAGTACGTGTACTTTTTCTTTGAGCAATGGGAAGAGTCTCTGATACCAACTTGAATATAAAATAATAGAAGAATAATATGTTGTGTATTGATCTGTGTCAGAGAGTTACAATATATAGAGACCCTAATGGGCTTAAGTGAAAGGCCCAAACCTAATCCTAATACAGTCAGAATACAGTCAGAATATTTACGGATAAGACGGAATCCAATCATATCTAATCATATCTAATCATATCTAATCATATCATATCTAATATTCTAACAGTACTAATATCCTAATGATATCAATAATATTAATGTGAAATATATGTTTTTGTTATTCGTTCTTGCTCGAACTCTCTAATACCTATCAATAGGTTTAAGAGCCATCCTTGATCTAAACTATTCAAACACCCAGGTACAAAGCTAAAATACCACTCTACTTATCACTCACAATCGAATGGGAAGATTGAGGTTGTCAATAGATGTTTCGAGACTTACTTGAGGTGTTTTTGAAGCCAAATGGTCTAAATGGCTGCATTGGGCAAAGTATTGGTTCAACTCCAATTACAACCTCTCAATGGGAATTACACCTTCCAAAGCACTTTATGGGCATGAGCCACCAACTTTGACCAAGGGAGGGAATCATCTTCCTACAGTGGTTGAGGTAGCTAAACTTTTGTTGGACCGAGATGCAATTTTACAAAAGCTGCAGGACCACCTTGTCAAAGCCCAAAACAGGATAAAACCCATGCTGATTAGCATGGGATGGAGTTGAATCTCAAACCTGGTGACAAGGTCTACTCGAAGCTACAACCTCATATGTTGAGATCCATTACTAAACGCCTAAATGAGAAGCTTAGCCCCATATTCTATGGTCCTCATAAGTTTCTGGAGAAAATTAGAGAGACAACCTACAAGTTGGAGCTATCGGATAGTAGTAGAATTCACGACGTTTTTCATGCCTCTTTACCTAAGAAGGCTCTATTTGCTATTGCTATTCCATAACCTTCACCTACCATATTATCATTTAGTGGGAGTTGGAAGTCCAGCCTGAGGAGATCCTTAATTATAGGAAAAATGCAGTAGGATGTCCTGCAGTATTGATCAAGTGGCACAATCTGCCGGACTTTGAGAACTCATGGGAAGCAACAGTAACCATAGCTGACCAGTTTCCCAATTTCCACCATGAGAACAAAGTGTAAGTTTTGGGGGAGTATTGATAGGAAGTGACCAAGAATTACTAGGGTGTACTTGAGAAAGGGCAGTAGAGGATCGGAACCTATAAAAGCTCACTAAGTATGAAGCACATTTGGCGGGGGAAACTATTGTAGGTTGTGGTAACAGTTTCATGGGTAGTCTAATAAGAGATGACAGAAGAGAGAAAGGGGCATGTTGAATGTTTTGGATTAAGTAGGGAGAGACAAGAGCCTCTTTAAAGCTCTGGAGTATTTGGGTCTGTTTGAATATGATTTTTTTTTTTTTTAAAAAAAATTGTTTTGAATATAAATTTTGAAAAAAGAAGAACAATAAAACTTGTTTAAATACAGTTGGATTTAAAGTTATAAAGAAGTATTTATTTACAAAAAAGCCATTAATGAACTAAAATAATTACAAGATTGTCATCATAAAGTAATTTAAAATTGAAAAGAAGTTAGATTTATTTAGGAAAGTACCACCAATGAATCCTCGTAATTACAAAATTGTCATCGCAAAAATAATAAAACCATAAAACAATTTTTGAGAATATCCCTAGGCTGTTCTACATTTTTAGATTTAAAAACCAAAAAACAGTTATTGTTTTGAGAATCATTTTTTCAAAACAATCCTTTCCAAATAAGTATTTTTACTTTTTTGTTCTAAAAACTAAAATACTGTTTTAAGAAATAGAAATCAAATAGGCCTTTAATTTCCTTGGTTTTCTTACGTTTTCCTTTTGACTATGTTGATAGTTATTTATATCAGTGATATCAATACGACATATTTGCTTCTTTTCTTCGTTCTTGCTCGAACTCTCTAATTCCTATCACACACCCAGCATTTACCAAAATGACCAAACAATTTATTGATTTTATTCCATAAAGAAACAGTAATAAAACAATGCGAGAACAGACAGGAACAGATTCTGAACAAGCACCATACCTAACACATATAATAGGGGGGAATCCCTTATTGGGCTGACAAACCTGGAATATATCAGTAGCTTAATTCAATACAAGTTATAAATTGGAAATTGGAAAAAAGATTTGTGTGAAAACACCCTAAAAGGGTCAAGAGATCAAATCCTTTAATCCAAAATTGAAGCCAAATGAACATAATCAACAAGACCCAAAAGATACTCCAATTCAGAAATTTCCCATCATTTATGAAAAATTTGATAGGAATTTGCTCCTAAAGCAGTGGCAAAGTTGCTCTTATATGACTGAAAGGTCCCGGGTTAGAATCTAGGAAATAGTCTCTATGCGTAAATACAAGGGTGATGCTGCATGATAGGTGAGGTTATTTCTTATAAAAAATGTGAAAATTCCAAGAAAAAATGGAATATTCAACTGTATAGAAATTGTGGATATGAGAGTTATGTAACGAAGTTGTGGGCCGATAAACCTATGGTCTTCTTTTCACATAAGTTAACTACCTTAAGCTATGACATGACCATTAAAAAGCACAAGACCTGGATCTGTTACAAAATAATAACATGATTTACCATCATTTAATTTATTAAACACGTGATAATCAGCAACTCATAAACGTGACAATTTACTCTCTGCCAGATAATGAAACATTGTGGTATAATTCCACCAGTGATTCTGTTATCTTATTAACCTTCCAATTTTTTTCTACCTGAGCTGCTTCTTCTCTTTCATTTTATTGCCTGTTAATGTGGAAAAGAGGGGCGAAGACTGAAGAGGATGAGAACCGAAAACTACCAACAAAACAATAATAACTTTATCTCTAATATTAAGTCCACCAGACCTATAAAACTTTTCAGAATATATCCATAGACTTCACTAACCCCAACTTAATAGTACGTTAATCAAGGTTTCAACCAGATCAATAGTTTCAAAGTCACACATTCACCTCAAGCATCCCTGAATCCCAATATTCCATACTTTTTTATTCAAAAGAACAGTTTTTCAGTCAAAAACTCTCACCCCCAACTTTTTGATTACAAGCTTCTCTAAAACACAAAACAAGCTAATCATTGTACTAAAAAATAAAAATAAAAAATAAAAAACAAGCTAATTCAAACACTCACACACACTTAACTTATTCTTAGAAAACATCATGTGATATATAATAACAATGATCAAAGAATCATCATCAATTAAAAATCATAAAAAATCATGCAAAATAAACTTACGGGTTTCCTGACAACCAAACGCAATTTCTGGGACTTATCAGCAGTAGCTTCTTCACCCTGTGGCACCCACGGAGCAAACGCAAGCCGACCAGGACGCCATCCCGAAGACGATGCGGCGGCGGTGGTGGCGGCCGCAGCGGCCAAGTCTTTGGACTGAGGCTGCTCCGCTTCATTACAAGTTCTGACCTCATCCATGACCCACACTCCCAAACTTCAAAGATATCTCCAACTCACAGATTCACTTTCCCCAATTTCACTTCCATTATTATTACACTTTAATTCTCATTTATCCATCACATAAAATAATATAAATCAACACAAAAACACAAAAAGAGTAAAAAACACTGTTTACCTATGAACTGCTCAAGTAACCCATCAATTTCTTTTATGCTACAATTTGGGTTTTCCAAGGAACCCACCAACGGATTTTAATCCCATCGTGAACAGAAACACAGGAATCATCATTTGATTAGAAGAAATCCGAGATCCATTGATGACCAGAGATTGATGACAACAAGTGGTGATTCTGTGGCACCAAAAATGAATTAAATCCAACGGAGAAACGCAGAAAGAGAGGATTTTTTTTTGGGGGGGGGATTATTAGGCGAGGTGAAAGAATGGGATCGAAAGTGATTTTTTTTATTCTTTTGTTATTAGGATTGGGACTCGATTTTTTACTATCGTTGTTTGCTTCGAAACAACGACACGGGACTGTGATGCAATGGTGTTGTTTTGTTGGTCTCGGAGACAAGCACGACACGGGACTGCGATGCACGGCATCAACTTTAATTCTTAAATCGATTTTACATTTTTTTTTTAATTATTGGAGGCATATATATTATAATCATACGATTCATACCCAAGAGCCCAAGTGACCGCGTTAAAGACGAAATAAATTAATGTCAAGGGATTGGATTCATTTCCTTTTTTAATATTATCAATGCAAATTTTAAGTTTCTAGACCATAGACAATACTTCAAACATAAATGTAATAGTTTTTTAATTTTGGAATGTGAATTTTTTAATTTGTTGATATTAATTTTATTATTTTTTAATAAAAGTTGAGGAAGCGTTTTTTGAATGAATAGATTTTTTTAATATTATTCTTAGGAATTTAAATCATTTTCAAACTGACAACATAAAATTTTTTACCAAATTGAAATAGCCGTGAATGTCTTCTTTTTGCATTTTCTTGGTTTTCTTTCGTTATAATTTTGTAATACAACAAAAATATATAAAAAATTTGATAATTTGAATGAATAGATTTTTTTTTTTTTAATATTATTCTTAGGAATTTAAATCATTTTCAAACTACCCAATGGGTGCAGCTCAGTTGGTAATTTGGCGCTGAGTTAGTGGGGTTGGATATGTGTTTGATTCCCGCTGAATGCATTCTTGAGGAGGGGGCTGAACCTTTAGCCATCACTGTTCCCCCGCACTCCGGATTAGTCCCATAGCCGGCTCAAAGAGTCGAAGCTCGTGGGGATACCGGAGGGAGCCAACTCGTCTCAAAGAGATAATTAGGGTTGGGTAACTCCAAAAAAAAAAAAAATCATTTTCAAACTGACAACATAAAATTTCTGGCCAAATTGAAATAGCCCTGAATGTCTTTGTTATGGATATATATCATATTCTAACTACCCACTCAACAATCCACTAAAGGATAGATACTCAATTATCCTAACAATATCAAACAACAAAGATACTTAGGATGGAATCATTATCTCAACAGCAAGGAAGTTGAATCCTACTGCAACTGGGAGATCTTGACCAACCCTAGAGGTAACCCTTACAAATAAAAGGCTAAAGACTCCAGGTACACACTTTTGAACCTATTTACTATTACTGTCAACACTGTGCACACACTCACGTCTTGGCTATAAGCTTATTGCTTGTGCGCAGCGATTGTGATATTGGTCAAAGGCCAGATACATACCTATTCTTACGGTATCTCTGAGCGCATACCATACGGTATAGCAATACGGTCTTTCCAGGACCGAACATTGGCGCCGTCTATGGGGACGATAAAATTTCGATTCCCATTCCACGATGACGAACACCCGTTCGACGTCCAGCACCGCCCAGCCGCCGCCACACATGTCTGCACTGGAACATCTCCAATCAACAGTGTCTCTTGTGTTGGTGGATGTCCAGGTCGGAGAGGTCGGCACGCAAGTGTCGCCCTTCAGAGCCCAAACCAACGCGTCGGTGGAGACAGCACGCCCACCTCCATAGAATGATCAGCCAGGGGATGTGGCCACTAGGGCCATGAATGCAATCCTTCAAAGGATGCAAGAGATAGAGAACAGATTCCTGGCTCAACAAAGATTGGACGCCCAGAGGATGGAGGCATTGGAGGCTGAGCCATAACACTGAAGGCCGAGCTGGAGGAGCAGGCCAAGTTGAAACTGGCGGGCCGCAGCAACAGAACACGACCACGACAACCGAGACCGTGCGGAACCCTCGCCATGGCAACCACCAAGAAGGCGGAAGACCAGTCAACAACCAAGGAGATAATTATCTCCATGATGAGGAGGCTAATGAAGAAGGCTCATGAACTTGGCAATTCTGCTGAGGTTCAAAAGTGCCAGGATACCTCCATATGACGGAAGTCAAGACCCAGATGCTCACTTAGAGGCTTTCAAGATCGAGATGTTGTTCAACGGGATAACTGGACCTATTAAGGCCAGAATCTTCGCGACGACATTGATAGGTCAGGAAATGGCATGGATAACAAGGCTCCCTAGGAACTCGATCGATTCGTTCGAGGAATTGGCTCGAACTTTCCATCTGAATTTTGCAACGAGTAAGGCACATCTGATGCCGGCCTATGCCTTAGGAAGAATCCGGCAAAAGGAGAATGAATCATTGAGGAAATACCTCGATCGATTTAAAGATGCCGCCCTCAAGGTTCGGGATCTGACTGAACCGGTACACCTGCATTTGATCATCTCGGGATTAGATGGTGATTCTCCACTCGCAAAGTCAATCTATAAGAACCCGATCAACGATCTGGAGGAGTTTCAACAAAGGTCGGACAAATATATAGATGTTGAAGACATGCAGAAGGCTTATGGAGAGACCAGAGGACGGAGCCCGAATCGCCGAAGCCCAAGCAAAAAGAACAAAGACCGGGATCAGCGGGGATCGAAGAAAGGAAACGACTCTCATGACAAGAGATCGGATCTCCAAGGACCAAGTATGACACTTACACACCATTAAACATGTCTAGATCTCGGATATGGAAAGAGGTGGCTCAGACCGAGATACATAATGTTGAGAGACTCGAACCCTCAAGAGCAAGAGCGGGTTGGACATAAACAAATACTGTGCTTTCCATGACCAGAACGGTCACATCACGGATGACTGCTGGGATCTCCGAGATGCTATCGAGAAACACATCAGAGAGAGGAAATTGAAGCAATACATTATCCGAACTCAGGGCAAGAAGAACAGCAAGCGAAGGCAAAGAAGCCGGAGCAGAAGTCACAGCCCTAAGAGGGAGGAGAGAAAAGATCGGGAACAAGACCACCCTCCAAAGGGAAAAAAGGTCGAAGATAAAGATGAGGAGTTTCAAGAAGCTGAATTTGAGTGCAATGTGATAAGTGGAGCTTTTGGGTGGTGGAGGTGATAATGCAAATGCAAGAAGAAAATACCTAAAGGAGGTCATGTCCATTAGAGACAAACCGACCTTCAAAGGAAGAGCCAGCAATCCTGCTCCTCCAAGACTGTTCTTTACTCAAGAAGACCTAGAAATGGTCGTACCTGGACACAATGATGGTTTGGTGGTTACCGGGGTGCTAGTTAATTGCCGGGTTAAGAGAATCTTCATTGACCATGGAAGTTCGGCAGACATACTCTTTTAGAACGCTTTCCAAAGGATGAACTTGGATGAAAAAGACCTGAATCCCTGCGCCACCGAGCTTATTGGGTTCAACGGAGAGCCATCCCCTCCAAAGGGATATATAGACTTGAAGCTGACTTTGGGGATGAAAGAATCACTCTGAGCTGGAAGGGTTCGGTTCGTAGTAGTAGATGCACCTTCCTCCTACAATGTGATCATTGGCCGACCTACAATCCACGAGTGGGACATGTTAGTCTCCACCAAGCACCAAGCACTAAAGATGGTTGGATCAAAGAATGAGGTCATCACTATAAGAAGAAATCAGAAAGAGTCCAGGGAGTGCTATTACAAGACTTTAAGGATCAATCATGGAGGGCCGTCATCTCCCCCTAGAATCAAAGACGGAGGTAAAGCCCCCACCAGAGACCAGTCGGTATACCCATGTGGAAACGAAGTAAACTTGGTCGAATTTGACATGAGGGAGGAGCTCCAAGCACCTCGACCAGAACTCCAAGGAGAGTTGGAAGACATCAATATTGGGGAGGATGGCAAAGGACACACCAAAGTGGGAAAGGGCCTGGAGGCCGAGGTTAAGAAGGAGTTAGTCTCTTTTCTTAATGAGAACTCTAACGTGTTTGCATGGAAGGCATCGGAGATCCCGGGAATAGACCCAACCTTTTACTGTCACAAGCTTTCTATGTACCCTGGGTCGAAACCAGTGTCTCAGAAGAAGAGAAAAATAGGTCCTGACCGACGTCAGGTTCTGAACGAACACGTGGACGAGCTATTAGAAGCTGGCTTCATTAGAGAAATACAATACACCACTTGGTTGTCCAACGTGGTGATGGTGAAGAAACCTAGTTGGAAGTGGAGAATCTGTGTTGACTACACCGACCTCAATAAGGTCTGCCCAAAGGACTCGTATCTGATGCCCAACATAGATTAGCTAGTTGATAATTCATCAGGATTTCAACTACTGTCATTCATGGATGCGTACTCCGGGTACAATCAAATCCGACTACACCCAGATGACCACGAGAAGACCGCATTCATCTCGGAAAAAGGGAATTTCTACTACAATATCATGTCGAAATTGGAAGGAACCTGGAGGTGTACATTGAAGACATGATCGTCAAGTCGGTGCATATAACTACACATGTAGCCGACCTCAGAGAAACTTTCGAGCAATTAAGGGCTCAGAAAATCAGATTGAACCCGGCCAAATGCGCTTTCGGGGTATCAGCTGGGAAGTTCTTGGGCTTCATACTCACTAACAGGGGAATTGAAGTCAACCCTGACAAATGCAAGGTCGTCCTTGAGATGAAGCAACCTGAAAACAAAAAAGAAATCCAGCAGCTTACAGGTCGCCTGGCGGCCTTAACCAGGTTTCTGCCCAGGTCGACAGAAAAAGCCTTGCCTTTCTTCAAGCTCCTAAAAAAGGTGGCAGAATTCGGATGAGAAGAAGATTACAAAAGGGCATTTAAAGAAATAAAGAGATGCCTAGCCACCCCACCTGTGTTTTCAAAGCCAGAGCCCGAAGAGACGTTGATCTTATACCTCTCTGTGGGTGAAGAAGCCATTAGCACCGCCCTAGTAAGGGAGACTAACAAAGGACAACAACCGATCTACTTTGTAAGGAGGACACTACAAGGACCTGAACTTCGGTATCAGAAGCTTGAAAAGGTGGCGTTCGCTTTGCTTACCACGGCAAGAAGGCTCCGACCTTACTTCCAAGGGCATCGAATAGTCGTGAGAACCAACCAGCCCATCAGACAAATGTTACATAAACAGGATCTAGCTGGGAGGATGATCAACTGGGCCGTCGAGCTCTCGAAGTTTGACATATCGTATGAACCCCAGCAGGCAATCAAGTCCCAGGCATTGACCGACTTTATCCTGGAGCTAACCCCGTCCAAAGGGAAAGAAAAAGAAAATGAAGACCTCTGGACAATATACGTCGACGGGTCCTCAAACTCTAAGGGGAGCGGAGCCGGGGTGATAATTGAAAGCCCGGAGGGAGTGTTCATTGAACACTCACTTCACCTTTCATTCCCAACCTCAAATAACAAGCTAAATATGAGGTTTTCATCACAGGAATTGTACAGGAAAAAGAGCACGGAGCAAGAAGGATAATAATTCTCAGTGACTCACAGCTGGTAACTTCGCAGGTCGAAGGAAAATATCAAGCTAAAGGACCACTAATGATGAAATACCTCCAAGAAGTTAGAGAACTATTGGTCGAGTTTGATGAGGCGGTGGTCCAGTACATACCCCGAAATGAGAACAGCAGAGCGGACATCCTGCCAAAGCTCTCCAGCTCGAAAGGATCAGGAAATCATCGAACGGTCATACAGCAGAGCATCCCGGAGCCGACCATGCATCAACTTTAATTCTTAAATCGATTTTAGATTTTTTTTTTAATTATTGGAGGCATATATATTATAATCATACGATTCATACCCAAGAGCCCAAGTGACCACATTAAAGACGAAATAAATTAATGTCAAGGGATTGGATTCATTTCCTTTTTTTAATATTATCAATGCAAATTTTAAGTTTCTAGACAATACACAATACTTCAAACATAAATGTATAGTTTTTTAATTTTGGAAAGTGAATTTTTTAATTTGTTGATATTAATTTTATTATTTTTTAATAAAAGTTGAGGAAGCATTTTTTGAATGAATAGTTTTTTTTAATATTAGTCTTAGGAATTTAAATCATTTTCAAACTGACAACATAAAATTTTTTGCCAAATTGAAATAGCCGTGAATGTCTTCTTTTTGCATTTTCTTGGTTTTCTTTCGTTATAATTTTGTAATACAACAAAAATATATAAAAAATTTGAAATAAAAAATTAAGGAGAAAAGCTAATCATAAGGAATCAGCCTCCTTATTACAACCAAATCTCTACCATGGATTAAAGTCAAAAACCAAATAAAAGCATTGATTTTTCAAAAAATTATTTTTGCAGTTACTGCAGATAAGTTATCTGTATTTTTTTCCAAAATGACGTTATTTTGGGATTAAAAGATTAAAAAAATATAATTATAAAGACTATAATAACCCTAAAATAATTAAAATTACAAAAATATCATGATTTTTGCCCCAAAACGACGTCATATAAAGCTGACTGCAGATAACTTATCTACAGTGACTGCAGAAAAAGCAAATCCTTAATTTTTATAAAAGAATTATAAAGCATAGACATGCCAATATATAATAACAAATATAAAAACCTAGGTTCCATATTTCACAATTCTAACTAATTACATGAAAATTGTAAATCAAAACTAGATCCACATCCAAACACGCAATCCGGCTTTGATAACAATTGTAGAAGCAATTGCATCTGCGGAAGTATTTAGACCATTGTGGTTTGGGATGCAAACGTATCATCATCGTTTTACTGATTTACCTCTTGGTGTGCAGCTAATGCATAAGTACAACTAAAGGTGTGCATGGTTCGGTTCAGTTTGACAAAGAAAATTGAATCAAATTGAATTGGAAAAAATAATTCAATTCGAACTGAATCGAACTTTATTATTTCAGTTTAGTTCTGAACTGGTTTATAACGAGTTCGGTTCAGTTCAAAACCAGTTTTGGACTGGTTTTAAAATTAATTTTAAATCCAAATAAAAACTATAAAAAGATTGAAGGAAAAAATTAAAATGTATACTTATATAAATGATAGTGAAAATTAAAAAAAGAAATAAAAAATAAAAATAAAAATACATAAGAGAAAAAAGAAAAAAAATAATGAAATAAAAAAAAGACAGTAAATAAATAAATAAGAGAAGAGAAATAGAGAGAGAAAAAGAAACATAAAAGAAAAGAAAAAACCGATCCGATTCATGAACTGGTTTTCAGTCCAACAACTAGTTTTTAAAATGTAGTTTTTTTTAAGTGTTGTGTTTTTTGTGGTTCTTTTCCACACCCCTAAAATTGGTTTTTGAAAGAGTTTTGAACTAAAGTAAAAGTATGAAAATATTGAGGAAAAAAGTAAAAAAAATAAAATATAAATAATCCCACAAATTTGAAAAAAAATAAAAAATTAAAAAGAAAAATAAAATAAAGTAAAGTAAAAATAAGAGATAAAAATACATAAGAGAAAAAATAAAAAATAAAAAATAAAAAAACTATATAAATAAAGTAATAAAACTAAAGATAAAAGAAGGAAAAAAATAAATAAGGAAGAAAAATAGAGAGGAAAAAAGATAAATAAAAAAATAAGAGATGAAGAAAAAAAAACCAATTTGGTTCGTGGTTTTTTAAACTAATTCGGTTCTTAAATTGGTTTTGAAAACCAGTTTGGTTCATAAATCAGTTCAGTTCGTGAACAATTTTTCAAAAACAGTTTAGTTCAAGAACTAGTTTTTAAAAGGCGGTTCAGTATAAGAACTGATTTTTAAAAATCAATTTTTTTTAAGTGCAATTCAGTTCAGTTCACAATTCAGTTTACTTTTTTTTGTTTCTTTGCACATCCCTAAATTCAATCATGCTTATTTTAGTATGAATTTTGAAGACATTTAAATGATTTAGAGTCACAAGTCTTTACACATATGTTTTATCATTACGTGATATTATTTTCCATATGAGATGTTTTGATAAGCCTTTATTTGATATGTATTCGAATATTTTGCTTTCTACAAAAGAATATTCGATTACTTCTTGAGAAGTATTCAAATAACTACCCGTTATGTGAAAGTATTTGAATATTTTACGAAAAATATTTGAATAATGTTAGTATGTAGGTATCTTAGAGACAATCTGTTTTATCATATGAACACTTTGTACTGTTTGGTATTTCATGATTTATATATTTAAACTTTATCTTTATCATATTTATGTCTCGCCTTATTTTACAATCATTACGCGTTTAAAGATAAAGCATGTGTTAACTTGAGGGATCTATGATAGGGATCATGATCAAGAGAACTCGAGGACACTACATGTATATTGCCTGAAACGTGTTCCTAGTCTTGAATCACCAAAATAAGGCATTGGTGATATTAATAAGACTAGTACAACATCCTTTCTTTAGACCAATGAGCATCCTTCCTTCTCTGTTGTACATGTTTCTTGCTGCTTGATTGTTGTACTCTATATGCTTTTAGAAGCTTCTTTTCAGACTTTTCCTGCAAAAGGGTTAGAGGAAAGGTTAGTGGAGCAAGTGTAGAAATAAGTCAATCCATTCCCATTTTTCCTTCTTTTATCAGTGGTTATATCAACGTTCCCTTTCTGATGTTTTAATGGCTGAGAGGAAAATTACTTTTTCTGCGCACGTTTACAAAATTTGTAATGAGTATAAGTAGGTAATGGCCGCATGCTTTGTGAAGTGACTCAGCGGAGACAGGTGTTCCTAAGAACTCAGCATCCTTATCCCACAAGCTTAGGGAACGTTCCTATTTGAAACAACCTGAAAATAATATATGTATTATAGAAACACCTTTATACAATTTTAACTTAACCAAAAGGGAAACAACACACAAGAAATATATATATATATATATATATATATATATATATATTTTTTTTTTTTGAAACAACAACATGGGGTTATGTGGTTAATTAACCACCCCAAAACCACGTTCCAGCTACGGAATGTGTTATATTTTCATAGAGCATGGGTGAACATCAAACGTTCCCCCTTTATTTGGACTTAATGTGGCTAAGTTAACCACCCCAAAACTTTGTTCTTGTTAGAAAACAAGGGCAAAAAGCTGGGTTGCCTCCCAGTCAGCGCTTAATTTAATGTCTTTAGCTAGACTCATTACTCAACTCTCAAGTGGAATCAGAGAGAGGGATATTTTCCTCTTTATCATTGAAGGAATCATCAGAGTACAATTTCAGCCTGTGCCTATTAACTTTGAAGGAACGGCCATGTTCAGATCATTGAATTTCAAAAGATCCATTTCCTGAGTCTTGAACAATTTGGTATGGACCAGTCCACCTTGATATAAGCTTCCCAGGGAATAGTTTGAGCCTTGAATTGAACAATAAAACTTTCTGACCAACCTTGAATTCTCTATTCCTGATTCTTTTATCATGCCATTTTTTCATTCTTTCTTTATAAAGATTATAATTCTCATATATATTTCCTTTGAATTCTTCTAATTCTCCAAGCTGAAGCAACCTCTCTTCTCCTACTGCTTTCTCATCTATATTCAATGAATAAACTGCCCAATATTCCTTGTGTTCTAATTCTAATGGAAGGTGGCAGGCTTTGCCAAATATCAGTCTATATGGGGAATATCCAAGTGGTGTCGTGTAGGTTGTTCTGTAAATCCATAATGCCTCATCTAATTTGAGAGACTAGTTTTTCCTAGAAGGATTGACAACCTTCTTTGGAATTCTCTTAACCTCTTGGTTAGAGACTTCAATAAGCGCACTGGTTTGAGGATGTTATGGAGTTGCAACCTTGTGTCTTACTCCATATTTCTCCATTAACCTCTCAAATTGGTGATTAATAAAGTGCTTCCCACCATCACTGATAATGCAGCGAGGTGTTTCGTACCTTGTCAAAATGTTTTTCTTTAGAAACCTCACCACAACATTGGCATCATTAGTGGGTAAAGTAACAGCTTCTACCCATTTGCTTACATAGTCTACAGCCATTAAAATAAATTTGTTCCCACAAGAGGGAGGAAATAGGCCCATAAAATCAATGTCTCAAACATCAAACAATTCAACTTCTAGTATAGAATTAAGAGGCATTTCATTCTGCTTGGTTATGTTTCCTTCCCTTTGGCATCTACCACATTGTTTAGCATATTGAAGGGCATCTTTAAAAAGAGATGGCCAATAGAAACCTGATTGAAGCACTTTTGATGCAGTCCTGATTCCTCCTAGATGGCCTCCATATGGGGAGGAATGACAGTGGAAGAGGATGTGGGCTTGTTCTTCTTCTGCAACGCTCCTCCTTATCATTTGGTCTGCACATCTTTTGAACAACAGGGTTCATCCCATAAGTAGCTCCTACAATCATGAAAAAAAAATTCTTTTGCATTTTATTTGCTTCATAAGGTTCTATCCCAACTGCAAGAAAATTTGCAAAGTCAGCAAATCAAGGATCGTTTTTGTCATGCATGACAAACAATTGTTCATCAGGGAACGTCTCCTTGATAGGCAGACCATCTTTAGTGTGTTCCAATCTGGAGAGGTGATCTGCAATCTGGTTTTCATAGCCTTTTCTTTCTTTGATTTTCGAATTGATTTCTAGTAACAACAAAATCCATCTGATTAAGCGAGGCTTTGCCTCTTTCTTGGCAAATAAGTATCTAAGACTACATGGTCAGTATGAATAGTGACTTTGGATCCCAGAATATATGGTCTGAACTTTTCATAAGCATATACTGTTAGTACTTAGGTGTCCTAGAGACAATCTGAGAGTCAGATAGACCCATGTACTTCTTTATTTGTTATGAATAAATTTTATGAATAAAAGCATTATTTATCTTGTGTCATATTACATGTCTCAAATATTGAATATGAGTAACTGGATAAAGCCCTTGGAATGGAACAAGTGTCACATTGAGGATTTATGATAGGGATCACGATCATGAGGGCTCAATGACACCACATGTCCATTGCCATAAATATGTTCCTAGTCTAGAGATACCGATAATGGACATTGGTGATCTCGGGTAAGACTATCACGACTCAGCTACTTGCATGGAGATGCAAGGTAGAGTCCTCATGAGCTACAAACATGGAGATGTCTTTGCTAACTCGTGGGTGGATCTATTAGAGAATAGCTCGCATTGAATTGGCCCATAAAGAGACACTACGAGAAAATCTCACAGATAGTATCAATAGGTAATGTCTCTTATTATTTGGGTGTGTCTTTCCTTAGACCTGACGTTGTCATATAGACATGTGCTCTGTAAGGCTTACTTTGATTGTATATCTTTTCTGCCTGAAACATGGAGACTCATAGGTATACTCTTGGGCATGCCCTAAGGACTCAGGACTGTGTGGTTTGGGCCCAAGCCCATTTATATCAGTGGCTATGTTGGGCTTGATGGGTCGCACACAAACAACTTAAGTTGTCTTGAATTCTAGCATATGTGGTTTGGGCACAATGAGCCTAAGTTGGAAAAGCCCACATATTGGGCCAAGAGAGAGTAGGTGGCATCATGGGTCAAGTTGGACTTGATCCATCATGTAACCTAATTAATTTGAATGTTAAATTAATAAAATTAATTTGAATTCTAATTTTGAATTTGAAATTTGAATTTAAATAATTTGAATTCTAATTTTGAAGTTCGAATTTGAAATTTGAATTTAAATAAAATTAACTTCAATTCTAATTTTGAATTTCGAATTGAAAATTTGAATTTAAATATAGTCATTAAATTAGATTTATTGAAGATGGAGAAAATAAAGAAAATCAATCAATTAGATTGATTGAAAACAAATCAATTGGATTGATTGACCAAAATTAAGGAAACAATTAATTAAATTAATTGGCTGAAATTGGGAAAATAAATCAATTAAATTGATTGACCAAAATTAAGAAAACCAATTAATTGAATTAATTGGCTGAAATTTGGGAAACAAATCAATTGAATTGATTCACAAGAATTAAGAAAACCAATTAATTAATTATTTGGCTGAAATTTGGGAAACCAATCAATTGGATTGATTGGATAAAATTAAAGAAACCAATTAATTAAATTAATTGGCTGAAATTGGGAAACCAATCAATTGGATTGGTTGGATAAAATTAAGGAAATTACCCAATAAGATTGGGATTTGATGAGGATGCTGATTTGACTTAGTCTTAAGTGAATGAGGTGTCATATCTATATATAGCCCCTCTTCTTCCTTAGTTTTGTATATCTTCTTTTCTAATTTTCTCCACTAAAACCTTAGCCAACACACACATCAGTGTGGCAGCCATCTCTCTCTTAGAATAACCAAAGGCACCACCCAATCTCTATTCTTCTCTTGAGTCTAGCAACCCCGATTAAAGGATATTGGACATTCGAAGAAGTGTTCTTCTCTTACAAGACAACAAGGTGGTGTGAATTTCCATCGGAGGACTTGTGTTCTTCGAGTTTGAAGAATTGATGAAGAACGCATCTGATCAAGAATAGTAATCCGTACAAAGGTATCAACTTTAAACCCCTAACATGTCTATAGCATAATTCATGGGTTGAACATGCTTGAGGGTGGGTAAAGGTTGCTTATTCTACACAATTTTTTTTTAATTTTTCCTTCTTTTATGTTCATGGCCTACAAAAGGCAACTTTCGTATACTACAGCCAGTAGCTCCCTTTCAATAATTGTGTAATCCACTTGAGCTTCATTCAAAGTTTTACTGGCATAGTATATGCTGTGAAATAGTTTATCCTTTCTCTGGCCCAGAACTATCCCTATAGCTTGATCACTTGCATCACACATTAGTTCAAAGGGTAGGTTCCAGTCTGGAGGTTGGATGATAGGTGTAATGATTAACTTACTCTTTAAAGCTTCGAAAGCTTTCAAACATTCAGGGCCGAATTCAAATTTAATATCTTTTTTTAACAACTGGCAAAAAGGTCTAGCTATTTTGAAAAAATCTTTGATAAACCTTCTGTAGAAGCCAGCATGCCCAAGAAAAGATCTAAGAGTTTTAACATTCACATGGGGTGGCATCTTGGCTATAGCTTCTACTTTGGCTTGGTCAACTTCTAATCCATTCTTGGAGATCTCATGTCCTAAGAAAATTCCTTCTCTTACCATAAAATAACATTTCTCCCAGTTAAGAATGATTAGAAGAGAGAGATCTTTGTAACACTTCTTCTAAATTAATCAAGCAATGATCATATGACGTTCCCAGTACTGAGAAGTCATCCATAAAGACTTCCACTTCTTCACCTATTAGACCAGAAAAATTAGAAAACATGCATCTCTGGAATGTTGTTGGAGCATTGCATAGTCCAAAAGGCATTCTTATGAAGGCAAACGTTCCGTATAGACAGGTGAAAGTGGTTTTGTGTTGATCCTCTGGTGCTAGAGGAATTTGATTGTATCCTGAATAATCATCAAGAAAATAGAAATATTCCTTACCTGCTAGGTGATCCAACATTTGATCTGTGAATGAAAGAGGAAAATGATATTTCCTTGTGGCAGTATTGAGTTTTCTATAGTCCTGGTAGATTCTCCAACCTGTGACTTTTTCGACAGGAATCAGCTCATTTTTTACATTCAACTCCACAGTTATGCCCCCTTTCTTGGGAACGCATTGGACATGACTGATCCAATTGCTGTCTGAAATGGGATATTTGATTCCTGCATCTAACCACTTGATTACCTCTTTTCTTACCACCTCTTTCATGATGAGATTTAATCTCCTTTAATGTTCCACTGAAAAACTATCAGGGTCAGTAAAAAAAATTTTATGCATACAAAAAGTGGGACTGATACCTTTAAGGTCAACTATGGTCCAGCCAATAGCTCCTTGATACTACTTCACTTTGTTGATCAGAAGTTCTTCTTGCTCTTTTGTAAGGAATAAGGAGATGATGACAGAGAGCGCGTTAGTGTTCCCCAAGTATGCATACTTTAGATGTTGGAGAAGTGGCTTTAATTCCAGATCAGGTGGTTGTAGAGCTGTTAAATAGGGCCAAAGTCCGTGGGACAACCCATTTAACCCTGTATCTGGCCCTACTAAATTCCAGCCCCATATGTTGGGGGCCTATTTTAGCCCCAGCCCCATCTAGCCCCATTAATTATTGGTTAGGGTCGGGCTAACCCGCGGACAGCCTTCAGTGAGCCATTTTAATAGGATACGTCGTCGTTTTAGCCAACTGTGGTTCTGCTCCTCTCCAGTGGAAATTCTCTCAAGTTGTCAGCTAGCGATTATAACACAACGATTATCTTGATTCGTTACATTTACAAAAGACAAAATTTCACTCCTTCACAACATCCCAAGTTTCATTACAAGACAAAATTTTAGAGTCACGAGCCCAAGGTACTATCATGTGGATTTTCAAAACTGCCTTGTAAACTGATGATAAAAGTAAACTAGGAGTGTGTAGTAGTTTCATAACTAATATATTACTATTATGTGGATATGAACAAGGGAAAAATGTATATCATTTTAAAGGATGTAAAGTTGTGTCATTTTAAATGAGAGAAAGAGGTAGATAAAAGAGGAGAGAGAGTGGGCAAAAAAATATAAAGGTGTGGGTCCCACCTCTTTGTGAGAGTGAAAGGATATAAATTGTGTTATTTAAAAGGACAAACACTTTTCCTTATGAACAATATTAAAATGGTTTGAGGCTTGTAATTGTATATATCTCAAACCTAGAAATTATGAGACAATATCTCTTAAGTGGGTTACTATTTGTTACTCATTAATTTTCTAATTAATTATTTTTTGGCCCGCGGGCTGGCCCTAACCCATAGGGCTACATGGATTTATTGGCCCATGCGGGCTTTTGTGTTAGTGGGCTTTTTGGCCATGCGGGCCTTTTGGCCCTAACCCGCGTGGGCTAGGGCCTAACGAGCCGGGTTGGCCCGTTTTGACAGCTCTAGGTGGTTGTTCTGTAGATGGTCTCTTGACTTGTTTTTATTTTTTTGTTCTTTGCAGAGGCACAAGTGTTCTCTCTTGTAGTGGGATATGTTCCTCATCTTGTAAACTTTCTTCTTCTTCTGATTCTTCTTCAACTGAATTCAAGTTGATCTGGGTATCTAACACAGATATCATGGAACATTCTTCCAAGTCTCCTTCATCATCATGAAACTTCATGGCTTTTAGAACATTGAACTTAATTTCATCATCATGAACTCTTACGATGAGTTCCCCTTTCTGCATATTGATGACAACTCCTCCAGTTACAGGGAGCGATCTTCCCAAAATAATGGGAACGTCAACATCAGCTTCATAATCTAGGATGATGAAATCAGTAGGAAAAATGAACCTATCTACTTTGACCAGCAAATCTTCTACTTTTCCTGCAGGCTTAACAATAGATCCGTCAGCCATTTGTAGTGTTACAGTAGTAGGTTTTGCTGGGCCTGTGGCAAGTTGTTTAAAAATTGAGGAGGGCATCAGATTGATGTTGGCTCCCAAGTCACACAAGGCTTTGCCTTGGTAAGTATTCCCTATAACGTAAGGGATGGTAAAACTCCTAGGGTCTTGTAGCTTTGGTGGAAGTTTACCCAAATATTTGCAGCTTTCCTGCGTCAAGGTTACAGTTTCATATTCTTCTATACCTCTCTTCTTGGAGAGAACGTCTTTCATGAACTTGACATATTTGGGCATCTACTCCAAGGCTTCTACCAGAGGGATGTTGATATGAAGTTGCTTCAGGACACTCAAGAATTTTCCAAATTGTTTGTCATCCTGCTATTTCTTCATTCTTTGGGGGAACGGAACTGTGACTGGCAGATATTTCTTCTGTGGGGGCTTAGCTGCTTAACTGGTTTCAGCTTGAGTTTGCTCATCAGTCATAGTTCGTTCCTCATGTCCTTGGTTTTCTGTGAGTTGGCCAGCTGCCTGCTTTTGATGTTGTTCATGGTGTGAAATACTCGGAGATGCCTCAACTGGTTTATTAGGTTCCTCCTCAGTGCTTATGGTTGTTGTCTTGGAAGTGTTTGAGGCTTGTGTAGCAACTCTCCCACTCCTCAAGGTAATTGTTTTGATCTGTTCTGGAGAGGATGTTGAAGGTACTTCAGTGTCCCCTGGCAGTTTGCCTGGTACTCCGGTGTTAAGCCTGACAGCTATTTGCCCCAGATGGGATTCAATGTTTCTAACAATTGCATCATTTCTGGTGACATATTCTTTCACATAATTTTCCAATGCACTGATGCGTTGTTCATCTCTGGGGAATGGAGCATTGCTTGGTCTTCTTTGTTGATCAAATGCTCCATGTCCCCCATTGTTGTTTTGTTAATACTGTTGTTATTGGTTGTTATATGGTCTAGGATTAATGGGTGGTCTCCACCGAGAATTATGGTTCTGGTCTTTCTGTATAGTGCCTCTAAAATTTGGGTTGTTGTTGCGACCTACGTACTGTTTGTCTCTGGCTTGATTGAAGTTCCTGCTCCCAAAATTTTCTGCATAACACACCAGAGCTGTTGAAGGACAGTCTGTTGAGTCATGTTGGTCACCACATGCTGAACATGGTTCACTTTCTGGGGCTGTGAGTTGTAAAACATTGGATTTGGGATGATTTATGTCAGCTTTCAAACTCTTTACTTCATTCATTAGGGCAGCTAGTTGAGCTTCCATGGCAATTTGTTTATCCAACTCCAACATGCCTGGTTTCCTGACTGGGTTTATTCTTTCTAAAGGCCAGTGAAGGCAACATTCTGCATTGCTTTCTATGATTTCATATCTGGATTCAAGAGTTCCAGTTCCTGCAGCAAAATCCAAGTGAGATTGAGAAGTATGGTCAATACCCTTATAGAAAGTCTGCAAGACTCCCCATATTTCTTCCCCATGGTTAGGACATTTCCTGATAATGTCCTTGTACCTCTCCCATGCTTTATAGATATTTTCTCCATAAAATATTCTGAAGTTAGAGATTTCAGCTCTTACATCAGCTTGACGGGACATAGGGAGGAACCTCTCTATAAACTTATCCAAGCTTTGGCTTTAGATCCCAGAGAGTGAGGGAACAACCTCATTCTCATACTTTCTTCTAACACTCCCTCTATTCTAAAATTGTCACAAATATCTTGGAAATAATTCAGGTGAGTGTATAGATCTTCTGCAGGAAGTTCATTGAAAACTACAGCCTCCCTAATCATATTGAACATGATGGGTTTTAGCTCAAAGTTAGGAGCTTCAACAGGAGGGATTGATTCTCCTCTTTCTGGTTTGTTCCTTGAAGGAGCAGCTAGTGCTCTGAAGTTTTGTTCAGGAGGAATATCTACATTGTTATGATTATTATGATCAACCATTTCGGGTTCAAAATTATTTTCCCTTAGATTTCTTCTTATTCTGTGAAAAGTGTGTTCTGGTTCAGGATCAAGGAAAAACTCAAGTAACTCAGTGTGAGGGTAAGAATCAGCTTCAGATTCCTCACTCATAAACCATAAAACATAAACAATATGAACAACAGTGTAAATATTGAAGAATAAAGAATGGTGTATTAACAAAATATAAAATAAAAAAGTTTTAAGGATAGAATTTCTGGAAACGGCACCAAAAACATGTTGGGTGCTGATGCTCTTAAGGACGTTCCCTTTATTTAGTGCATCAAGAGAAAACACATTCGTTCTCTAGATATCAACCGAGTCGCGCAAGTGCACATTTCAAGTAATAAGTGGTATTATTAGTGCCCAAGTTATCGTTCCCACGAGGATAGAACTCTAAATAATACCTTAAACTATTTTGAAGATAGTTTTTAATATAAGAAAAGACAGTATTTGAACTGTTTGGTCTTTCGTTCCTTACTGCCTTGTGGACGTTCCCTCAAGGTGGTAGGTTCAGATTGACTCTAAACAACTCCTCGCATCGTTATGTATTAAATTCTTCCTGATGTAAGAAGGAACGACAAAATTCATTGGAGATTTGGTTATATTCTCACAAGATATTAAATGCTGAAAACTTAAAAAAATAATAATATTTAAGAGACAACAAGATGGATGGATAACAAAAATAGTTTTTGCCATAAGGGACACATCCACTGTTCCATTCTCAAATGAATATAATCTCAACTTAAGACTTAACCCTTTTGAATTTGTTCAGGTCTTTTCACTGCCAACTCTGATTCCTCAGCTCATAGACTAAAATGGCTCACAAGTTTGCAAATTCCTATAGTTCCCTTGACTCCAACAGTTACTAAGTTTAGAACCTTCAAAGAATGAGGTGGTTCTTTATTCTTAAGGTAACCAGTAGAATTATTTCCACAACCCTACTTTCCTCCTATGATTAAATTGTCTGAAATCCCTTCCTTAAGTAATTTCCTTTCTCAGTTTGAGTTCAATTTCAATTGACACCCAAAGAATTAAGTTTACTTAAGTCACAGAAATACAAAAGCTTCAGTACAAAAGTTTTGAGCATAGTTCTTTAAGAACTTCATAGTTTTTCCATTCCAAAAATAACTTAGCCCATGGCTGAAAATACAAACATAATTATTTCAATCTGAAATCCCATAGACCCGAGGTTCAGTTTGAAGATAACGATTGGAAGAGAAGAGAAACAACAAACATAAAACAAGTTTATATTACAAAGAAATAAAATGGAGAAGCATCGAGAATGCTCGTGAGGAGACTTAAATGGTGAAAGTGAATGGAGGAAGAGTTGTTGTCACTTATCTATTGCTAAAACTATACAATTGAAAAGTAGAAACTTTAAACTACAATAAGTGATATCTTCTTAAGGAATTCGATGCTTTCTTCGTGTTGGAACGTCCTATTTATAGGCTAGAATAGTGGATGACAAACTTGTGATTCTGCCTTAGTTGTTCCTTGATTGCATGAAGAGGCGGTGCAACAGTGCTCTGATATATGAAACAAGTTGTTGGATGAGACAACTTAAGGTTGAGATTTGCCTTTTTCTTCTGAATCTCCCATGCTTGCTTTTTTTTCTAACCCAATGGTTGCTCTTTATTCTCTGTTGTGCACGTTTCTTCCTGCTTGATTGTTGTACTTCTTTCTACTTTTTGGAAGCTTCTTTTTAACGTTTCCTGCAAAAGTGGTCAGAGACGGGGTTAGTGGAGCAGGTGTGTAAATAAGTCAAACAGTTCCTCTTTTCTATCATTATCAACTGATTACATCATCATCTGTTCCCTTCTGGTGCTTTTGTTCTCAAGATCTGGGAACATGTTTTTAAGGCAGAAATGATCACCAGATGAGGGAACAAATGAAATTTTACCATCAAAATGAGCTCAAATGGGAACGAATTTCTGTCCCATCACCCCACATCTCAATTCTATCAATCTCTTCGAATTTTAGAACTCCCAAATCTCCCCCAAACTCCACCTCACCTTACCCTAATCTTTCCCAATCTCACTAAAGATGACTAGAGTTAAAATCATCGTGCAACCCACTGCTAATTACATTTAGGAGCTTGAAATAATAGAGCCCAATTTGACCCTTTATCCTGATTGAAACATCCACTTGGGGGATAAAGGAACCTCACTACCTTCCTGCATGGTTGTTGCGTTGGTGGAACTGAAGTGGCTCAAGTTAACAAAAGAGGAGCGGAGTTGTTTCCCATCCCTAGTAGGTGAGTTCTTATATCATGCCAAGAGGCTTCCAAAGGATAATGATACAAATGAGGTGGTGGTACAAGGGATGACAATTTTGTTCTCCCTAAACATCATCAGAGAGGTGCTCTCTTTACCATTGGTGAACGAATGCCCTTACCAACACTATGTGGGTAAGACAGATGACCTCACCTTCAGGGCACATGTGATAAAGACCATAGCACTGCCCAAACCAGTTTATGCCAAGGGTGCCCTCTGTAAGGGTAGCCTACAGGATTAGTCCAGATTGTGGTCTCTTTTTGCAACACCAATATGACTCCATCTACCCACGATGCTACTTCAAAATGGAAACTCATGGTGCATATATACTACATTATGAAACACATTATTTTTGATGAAGTCCCTCTCATTTATGAGAGTTTGAAGATGTGGTAATTGATATTTTATTACACTTATTTATTACTCTCGGTTAGTATTTTTAGGATTTATTTGAGTTAAATAAAGGTCTTTTGGGTCAAATTAGAAATCTAGATTTTAATTGGGTTTAATTAATTTTCGTCAGAATTTTTCAGATTTACACTACTTTTATATTTTGACCATATCTCACTCTACAAATATCAGATTGACTCTATTCTTGTTACGTTTTGCAGCTAACAGAAAGGGCTACAATCACTATTTCGGGCCACTGAAGCCTAATTCAAACGAAAAGATCCTCCACAAGGTCCCTACTCTCGCCCTTTTAACCCCTAATCAAGCTGGACTTCGGGCACTAAAAATCCAACCCAAAATATAAGGAAACAAAACATAAATAATGGCTATGGACCTCATGTACATTGGGTTCTAATTTAATTTACAAGTCCAAACATAAAAATAAATTTCCAACAAAACACGTCCATCTTAGGCTCAGGTTTCAACCGTCTTTTCGTTCAAATTGGGCTTCAATGGCTGAAATAGAGATTGTAGCCCTTTCTATTAGCTGAAAAACACAACAAGAACAGAGTCAATCGGACATATGTAGAGTGAGATATGATCAAAATATGAAAGTAGTGTAAATTTGAAAAATTCTGACGAAAATCAATTAAACCCAATTAACATTTAGAATTCTAATTTGACCCAAACGACCTTTATTTAACTAAAATAAATCCTAAAAATACTAACCGAGAGTAATAAATAAGTGTAATAAAATATCAATTATCACCTCTTCAAACTCTCATAAATGAGAGGGACTACATCAAAAGCAAAAAAAAAAAAAGCAAAAAAATATATATGTGTTTATTTCTATCTTTTCATTATCTTTGTTTTATTTTCTTAGTGTAATTCTTAACTTTTGCTCTTTTAGATTTCTGGGGTGTTTAACTTTTCCTATATTTCATCCATACCTTCACCTCAGCCCCATTACAACCCTGTATAAAGCCCTCTTGATTTGTGCATGCATGTGTTAGTAGCAGTGGAGAAGTAGAACTTGAGCAAGCTTATGGTAGGATAATTTTCTTGAGTAGATTTGAGTGATACAATTAACTACCCTATACACTTGAGAAAGTAATTGAGAGCATCTTGTGAGAGACCATTTTATGTAATTAGCATTTTCAATTAAGATTACCAGGTTTTGTGATTTGAGATTATAGAACTTCTGCCCTGATTGATTTATCTATTGAAGCTTGTGATCTTTGTTCTTCTTCTGTATACTTGGCAATTGTTAGAAAAGATAGGTTAATCCTTTAGTCTTTTCTATTATTTCTTTGGTATGTTTCAAAATTTAATTTTGCTTAGGAGTGCAAAAAGATAAGTGTGGGGGAATTTGATAATTGATATTTTATTACACTTATTTATTATTCTCGGTTAGTATTTTTAGGATTTATTTGAGTTAAATAAAGGTCTTTTGGGTCAAATTAGAATTCTAGATTTTAACTGGGTTTAATTAATTTTCGTCAGAATTTTCCAGATTTATACTACTTTCGTATTTTGACATATCTCACTCTACAGATGTCCGATTGACTCTGTTCTTGTTGCGTTTTTCAGCTAACAGAAAGAGCTACAATCACTATTTCGGCCACTGAAGCCCAATTCTAACGAAAAGATCCTCGTCCCTACTCTCGCCCTTTTAACCCCTAATCAAGTTGGACTTCGGGCTCTAGAAATCCAACCCAAAATATAAGGAAACAAAACAGAAATAATGGCTCTGGACCTCATGTACATTGGGTTCTAATTTAATTTACAAGTCCAAACATAAAAACAAATTTCCAGCAAAACACGTCCATCTTGGGCTCAGGTTTCGACCATCTTCCCGTCTGAATTGGGCTTCAATGGATGAAATATAGATTGTAGAACTTTCTGTTAGCTGCAAAACACAAGAAGAACAGAGTCAATCGAACATTTGTAGAGTAAGATATGGCCAAAATTCGAAAGTAGTGTAAATATATAAAATTCTCACGAAAATCAATTAAACCCATTTAAAATCTAGAATTCTAATTTCACCCAAAAGACCTTTACTTAACTCAAATAAATCCTAAAAATATTAACCAAGAGTAATAAATAAGTGTAAAAAAATATGCGTTATCAAGAGGGAGTTCAGGAAAACAACAATCTGCCTCCCTTACTTAATTTCCAAACTCTGTTTGAAGGATGGGAGTTCCACGTCCTAAAGGAGAAGAGCCAACAATTGGGTCAGCTATCAACCAGTGGATTTGGAAAACTCTGAGGACCTATTATGAGCTTCCAAAGAACTTCCCTATGTCTTATTCTAATTGCAATTTTAGATATGGGTCCTCCAGCGTAACAGAGGAACAGAAAACCAAATCCCCCACCACCAAGACCACCAAACAAACCAAGATAACACTTCCCTCTACCACCACCACCAAAAAGCCACCCAAATCATCTTATATTCCGCCCAAATCATCTCACCACCACTACTGCCACTTAGGGTAAGAAAAAGAAGAAGTCCCTTCCAAATCTGCCCATAAAGCTCCTTTCAGAAAGGGGAAATATTTAAGTGAGAGGCTGAAGAGAACCTTCAATAGCACATCATTAAAAGGCTCAGAGGGAACTACCTCTAAGAAACCGATTACTATCTTTGAGCAGGAGGAAGACAGTAATGATGATGTACATAACGCTAAAAAGATCAAGGAACGTAGCATCAAAATCCTATCCATTAACTAGGGAGACGACCCCAGGTAGCACTAAGATTTCAGGATTTTTTAACGTTCCTTCTTTCTAGGCATCACCACCTAGATCATCACCATCACCATCAACACCACCGCAACAATTAGTAGCACAACAGCCCTTCTCCGAATAGTAAGAATAAGGTGGGAAGCAAAATGAGAAACAAGCAGTAGCTGAGGAGCAGCAAGTTGCAGAAAATCAAGTGGCTGACGAGGAACGTCAAGATGATCAAGACGCTCAGCCACAGAAAATTATGGACAAGGGTAAAGGGGTCCACCCAAAAGGAAGAAAATAACCATCCCCAGGGAAATAAACTCAAGAGGACCCCTCTCCTTCTCTTTTGCTCGTCCTGACACTTCTAGGAAGTAGCTCGAAAGTGACTCCCTGAATCTGAATTGCAGAACATCAAAGATAAAGTGAAGAAGAGACCACTGATAAAGGAAGAGATTGAGGAACTAAAAGAGAGGAAAAAGAAACGCATATAGAGGTGGCAACAACAATGATGAGAGGGAACTTCATAAAACTTTTCTTTCACTTTCTTTTTTGTAGATTGTTAGATTGTATAGTTTTTCTTTTCTTTTGTTTATGTACAAATTTTTTCTCTAATAGTATAACATATTTTGAAAGTTTAACTCTATGAACTTTTGTTGTCTTTGCAAAAATAACTCACCTATAATAATTCTGATGTTTGATTTTGAGTGGTGAGAACACAATACAAAAAATGCCATTGGATAATCACTTTTTACTTTTGAATAGAATTCTGAAAATGATGAAAGAAATAGCTGAAATTTAATCTTTAAATCTATGAAGGTTGTTGATCTGTGCGAAACCAACATGTGAGGAACGAAAAAGCCAAACACACACTCTCATGAGAGCGTTCCGAAGGTGAATCCATAGTGTAATATCTAAACTTGCCTTGATTCTATCAGTACTGCAGAGACTTGTAAACTCCAAAAGGACAAGTATAACAATCTTAATTCTTAAACTATGTGAAATTGACAGTTACGTGAGACAGTATGTAAATTCTGTGACTGTTAAGGAAATTTTGTCAGTTGAATCATGAAACTATCATGATAATGGATGTGAGGATACAATTCATGCCTAACAAGTCAATTAGGACCTAAAAAGAACATAAGTTGTGTTTAGAGACAAAAATACAGAAATTGTGTTAACGAGGTCTGACAGTCTAGTTAAATTCTCTAATAAATTCTAAGGGTTATATATGTGTCTAATTAAATTAAATGATGTGTAGAGTAATTTACATAATTAGGTCAAAGATTGATTAATTAAAAAGTCAACTAAGTTAAAAACAGGCTTTTAACTTTACACCTAGGCTTAATCTTTGGTCAAAGATGAATGTCTTGCTTTGTTTGATATTTGTGACATGTAATTATGTTATTGTATGATTGGTTGGTCAAAAGTTCAAGTGTATGATGTGTAAAGTGAAAACCAATGAAAATTAAGTTACTTTAAGCTTTGAAAAAGTAAAAATTTGTGTGTTATCTTACCTTTACAAGGCCAAGTCGGTTTGCATCTCTTTTGGCCTCATTTCCACGCCTAAAAATCTGATGGGGAGTGTGGGAGACTTGTCTTGAAAGCTTGGTTAAAGTTGGATAAAAATATCTAAATTAAAAAGTGAAAAATTAATGAAAACTTAACCAAAAAGACTTTGAATTTCAAACCACTTGTCATCTTTTCTTTCTTTATCTCAAAACCTACGACACCTTCATCTTTTCTTCTCCTTCCATGCCCGTGAGCTTCAAGGGTGAGGGAGCTAGAGAAAACTTTGATTTCTAGCCATTATTTCAAGAAAATTGCAACATAGATTCCTTGTGAACTTGTGAACAAAACTCCTAAAACCATACACCTTCTAGCTTTGTTTTGAGTGAGATAATCCCTCCTAAAGGTTGAATATGGCTGCTGCCCAGAGTTTTACTTAGTTTTTATGCTGGAAAAGCCTATGGTTACCTAAAGGAAGCTATACAAGGTAATTGCTAACAACTTTGTAATATGGAAGCATGTAATATGATGAAAGGACAATAGGCCTATTTTAGGATTATGATTATGTGTATGTTTAGAAAATGCATGCAAATGGATCTTGATGATTGAGATGTGTTAAGTATTAACAAGTAAGCGATGTGATATGATTTAAGCTATTTAATATAAACTGTGAAGGGTTGTAAGAGTCCCAAGGCATTGCTGGTCCTTGTGTGTGCCACCCTATGATTATTAGGTACAATTTGAGGTCTTAGAACATTGTACAAATTTGGAGATTATTGGAAAAACAAAGGAAACTCTGGTGAATTTTCTAAAAATTGGCAGAATTTAGGCGAACTTTGGGAGAGCATATCTCTGTTTTGAAGGTTGTTTTGAAGGTTGGGATGTCCTACATCTTGTGCTATAATTTGGTAAAAATCTGGGTTGGGAGTCTACCTTTAGAAGGCAGAGAACACAGACTGCCCATTTCCTTACTGCACATGTGGCAATTCTGGACCGTTTTTGGAAAATTTATTCCCACTTCGTTTCTTGGTCAAATTAGGTGTATGATATATCAAATTGAAGGTTAATGTGTCTAGTTTGTTGTATACAAATTAGAGAGCAATTAGATGAGTGAATTTTCTGCATTAATTATTTTAGTGAGGGATGTTTGAAGCTGTTTTGGGGTTGGCTGGCAGCTTTGCTTGTCCAACTTCAAACGACGATATCCGGAGCAAACGAGCTCTAAATAACTCGTGTGATAGCTTCCTAGAAAGGAAATTGAGTCTATAATAACATACTAACAGATGAGGAGCGCGGGTCATGCGGTTGTTCGCAGAAAATAAAGAGCGAACCATGTTCAGTTAGGTAGAAAACTTAAAAGTGAGATTTTGGCTAAGTGGGTTTATGGGAACCCCTTAGTGACTTAAGAGATGTAAAATAAGTTATAAAATTAGTTTAAATAATTATTCCGCGAAGATTTTTCAGTTATGGTCACATCTTTTAATTATTACTCTTTTTATTGTTTTAAACGTTCGCGTAATAAACGGAAAAAGTTTAGTCGCATTTTTATAAATGAATTGTTGTGATTGTAACTGCGCTTAATATCATAATTAATGTTAACAATACCGGTGTACAACGAGCTGTTACACTATTGTGATTATAACTGCGCTTAATATCATAATCAATGTTAACAACACTGGTACATAACAGACTGTTACAATTTTAATTTCTGCTTGTAATTTGTATAGTTCTTTGCAGTAGCTAAGTGACAACATTCATCCCTCCTTTCTTCGCCACCATTTGAGACTCCTTACGAGCAATATCCATTTTCTTCATTTTTATTCTTACTGTTGTAATTCACTTGTGTTTTATTAATTTAAGTATGTTATTTCTCTTCTTTTCCAATCGTTCTCTTCAAACTGAATCTCGGGTCTATGGGATTTTAGCTTGAGATAACTATGTTTGTATTTTTAGTCATGGGCTAAGTTATTTTGGCATGGAAAAGCTAATTGTGTTTGAAACTCTTGCACTAAACCTTTTGTATTTCTATGATATAAGCGTTCTCAATATTTGGGTATAAATGGAAATTGAACGCAACTGAGAAAGAAACTTCCTCAGCGAAGGGATTTCAGACAACTTAATCATAGGAGGAAGGTAAGATTGTGTAAATACTCTTACAGGTTTCCTTAGGAATAAGGAACCACTTCGTTTTCTAAAGGTTCTGTACTTAGTAACTATTGGAGTCAAGTAAGCCATAGGAATATAGAACCTTGTGAGCCATTTAGTCCATGAGCTGAGGAATCAGAGTTGGCAGTGAAAAGACCTGAACAAATCCAGAAGGGTTAAGTCTTGAGTCAAGAACACAACTAGTTGAGAATGGAGCAGTGGATTCGTTCCTTCTATTAAAACTGTTATATGTTTGTCATATCACCCTGTTGTCTTTGAACTACTGTTAAACTTTAAATTTTGCATTTATTATTTCAGCATCACAACACAAAACTTCCAATGATTTGTCGTTCCTTCTGAAATCAGGAGTGATTTAAATATATAACAATGCGAGGAGTTGTTTAGAATTAATCTGCTCCTTTTGTCTTTTGGGAACGTCCCTAAGATATTAGGGAACGAAAGACCATACAGTTCAAAACTGTTCTTTTATTCTTTCCAAATTCTGTAAGTTTAGTTCAAAACAATATTTAGCGTTACTATCCCTGTTGGAACGATAATTTGAGCACTAATAATCTCATTTATTACTTGATGCATGCACTTACATGACTGGGTCAATATCTTGAGAATGAATGAGTTTTCTCTTGATAGACTAAGTAAGGGAACATCCTACAAAGCATCCTAGCACCTAGGAGTGACTAAGGAGGCAATCTGGATCAAGAAGTTTGTTACTGAACTTGGAGTTGATCTAATACCTTTGTATTGTGACAACACCGGAGCTATAGCTCAGGGCAAGGAACCAAGGTCTCATAAGAGGTCGAAGCATATGCTCCGCAAGTATCACCTCATCCGAGAGATTATTGAAAGACTGGAGATAAAGATGGACTATGTTTCCACTGATAATAATTTGGCAGATTCTTTGATGAATGGTCTCTCTTTGAGAAAGCATGATAGTTATTATAAGTCTTTAGGTTTGACACATCGACTTGACTAGCTCTAGGCCAAGTGGCAGATTATTAGTATGTAGGTGTCCTAGAGACAATCTATTTTATCAGATGAACACCTTGTACTGTTTAGTATTTCATGATTTATATATTTGAGCATACTTTATCTTTATCATATTTATGTCTTGCCTTATTTTATGGTCATTATGTGTTTAGAGATAAAGACCCTAGGAATAGAACAAATGTTAACTCGATGATCTACGATAGAGATCATGATCATGACGACTCGAAGACACTACATGTCTATTGCCTGAAACTTGTTCCTAGTCTTGAATCACCAAGATAGGGCGTTAGTGATATCAATAAGACTAGTACGACATCATCTACTTGTATAGAGATACAAGGTAGGGACCTCATGGAATGTAGGCATGGTGATGCCTTAGCTGATTCGTGAGTGAAGATGTTAGAGAACAGATAGCACCGAATTGACCCGCTGAGAGACTCCACAAGGATTCATTGTAGAGAGTATCATTAGATTTGTAATATCTCTCATCGTTTAGTAGTGCGGATCATCTTAGACTTGAGGATTTCATTGAACACTATGTCTTTAGGTTATACTTTGAATGTACAATTCTATCCGCTTGAAAATGGGGAGAACATCATACTTTTGGGTATAACAAGAATACATGAGTATAGATGGATGTGCCAAGAGGATTGTTCCTTACAAGGGATAAGTGATTCACGAGACTGGTAGGACTTGGATAACTTCTAGTTGACTCGGGAATCTATGCATAGTAAGAAAACATGAGGAGTCATGATTCGTCTTAGAGTCAATAGAAGAAGATTTCTAGTTCTATGAAAATCTACATTTAGTCAACTAAGATAGATGATACTCTATCCTTGCTCTCAACTAAATGTGAACGATGATAAGAGTGATGATGTCGGCACGGTATCTAGATTATAAAGGTAGATCATTTGATCAACTCAATTAGTTCTGATGCCATAGAGCATTGTGAATGTCTTATATGGTCATTAGTTAAATTGAGCCCGATAAAAGAGCATTGCTAGTTTAATTCCTCCTCCTTATTTCCAAAAAAAGAGAGTTTAATTAGATCAAGTTTATTTAGCAAGTTTGGGCCAATAATTGTTATTGGACTTTTTCAAGACTATAGGTGTAATTGGATTGGAGTGGGACTCCAAGCCCAATTATGTCATGCACCTTATTTGAGCTTTTAGTGAGAAATTAATTTCTCCACTAATAGGCCCAAATGTGTTGGAAGGCTTTGTGGGGTCTTGGGTCATGAGTCCTAGTAAGTCAAATAGTTGACTTGGCCAAAATGAGTTTTGGTGCAATTCAAAATTTGAATTTTGAAATTTAAATTTTGAATTCAAATTCAAATTTAAATTACGAGTTATGATAAGATTGAATTTAGATTTGAATTTAAATTTAAGTTTGAAATTTAAATTCAAATTTTAAATTCAAGAGGTTAGGTGGTTAAGGATAATTTGGAATTATCCAAAGCTAAATCCAATAGAGATTGGATAAGGCTTCTTCTAACAACCCTTTATTTGAATTATGAATTCAAATAAGGTTGTTGAAGCAATAACCAAGGGATAACAAGATTATGCTAGGCGAATTCAAACAGGAGGCTTTTAGATCCCATTTTGAATTTCGAACATAATAGATTAGATCCATTGAACTTGAATTTTGAATTCAAGTCTTTTATGAATTGGAACAAACTCAAGATGGTTCTAGAACCAATCTTGAAATTTGAATTTCTTTGGAAACAAATGAGGAGGCTTGAACAAGCATTAGGTCTGGATGAGATTTTGGAACGCAGTTGCATATAGTGGGAATATCTATCGTCATTCCCTACATTATTCCACCAGAAGATCCCGCCAATGCTCCAGCTCCAATAGCCGAAGATGCTACCGACGAGGCATAATAGGGCCATTGTTGTGGCCCCAGGTCTATCCATTAACCTTTATATAACTCCTGATCATTTGACTGGTGAGAACCTAAATCAGCTAAAAGGGAAGTGATTACCATATGTTGATGTTATGCTCGTTGTGTTGTACGAACCATCTGCTATTGGAATTACAAGAGGATTCCTTGGAGCTAGTTTCAAAACACCAACCCTATCCCCTTCTATCTCTTCACTGTTATATTCTTACATATTTTGCTTTAGGATTTTAATATTGTTTGTAGTTGTAGGAACTTCTCCGTCTTTTCTTTTTAGTTAAGAAATTCTAAAATTTGTTGTTTTTGATGTTGGAACGAAATACCCTGCTTTGGTGTTATTCTTTGCATAATTCTTTTACTTCTGTTGTTTGTTTATTTAGAAAAACAAAAACAAAAACAAAAACATTTCTTTGTTAAAAAGAAATTTTAACTCATCAACAGAAATTTTGAAAAGTGAAAAGTAAAAGTAAAATTTTGATCTTTAGAACTGTTGAGGTTTTGATCTGAGTGAGCTTTCAAAGTAAGGAACGAAGAGCCAAACACTTAATCTCTTTAAGAGAAAATTCCAGAGAATTTTTATCTCTCATTCCCAAACTTGCATTAACACTGTTAGTATTGCAGAATCACTTGGAAGCTTCAAGAGGACAAGGAACAGCCAACCTTTACATCATTCCATAGTCACCCTTATCCAGGTCATAACATTCATCCCATTCCATCATCATGAATTCCATCCACTAGAGTAAGGAACGACAAAGAGCAAAACAATTAGGAATGACAACAAAGAAAAGTCCAAAGACTTTTGAGGAACACCCAAAGCAAAAAGAAGAAAGCAACTGCTAACAAAGAAAGAAAAGAAATATATTCCCCAAAAAGGAAAGAAGAAAGCAGTAAAAAACAAAGGCATTCTCAGAAAAGTAGTAAAAAGTGTTCCTGCGAAAAAGAAGAAGAGATTTATAGGAAAACATTAAAAGCAGAGGAAATTCAATTTCAAGGCCCCATTACAAGCTTTGAAAGTCCATTTGATTGAAGAAAACAAGTGATTTATAGGAAAGCAGACGCAATCTAATTTCAAGGAACCACAATTCTTCCGAAACGATGAGTGAAACAGTAACCATGAGTGATTGGCAAGATATGGATCAACAACCCTGCATGGCTTTGATTAAAATCTTTCTTAACTTTATGATCTGTGACATGAATTTGTTTTTATGTGAATTTTGTTTCTTGATTTCTGATTAATGATTGTTCAACTATTTCTAGATAAATTAATGATTTTTGCGTTGAGTTGTTCGAGGATGAACAACAGTTAATTTTTGGGGTATTTGATGGAAAGAATTTTGTTCCCATCGGCTTAATTTTCTGAGCGGAACCAAGGTCGTTCCTCCCCTTTTATTATAAATATTAGTATAATTGCAATAAAGTTAAGTCTGCATTGACGAACGACTACAAACGTGGAAAAGTATGAAAATAAAGAGACAAAAGAGTGGTGAGTTGTCCTTAATTTTGCTTTTTGATTGCACTCACACCTATTGTTTACTTTTCTGCAGAGTACGATTACAAGGGGCACACCAAAAAGGATAATCGTGCATAACAAAAGCAAGAAAGGACAACCCGATATATAAGGTTGGAAAAATGGGCAAACTCAGCTCGACCCGACCCAACTCGTTTGCAACCCGAAAAAAATGAGCCGAGTTAGGATTGGCTCGAGGAAAAAAACGAGCCAGAAAATCCAACCCGACCTTAGCTGGGTTAGGGTTGACTCACAGGTTGGCTCTTAAAAGGAAAATACCACAAAAACGGGTTGGCAAACCTTAGCACCATTGAAGAAAATATCATAAAAATTCATCGCAAGAATTAGAAAATCAAAACCGCGAAAGCAAAATCCTCAAATTGAACACATGAATGAGCATAGTCTATAACAAACGCAAGAACACAAGTTGAGTATTTTGCTTCAAAACAAAATACTTCAACGAAATTTTCATGCCTAAACACGAGAACAATGCTGAATTGAGAACACAAACACCAAAAGCAATATTGAACTCATAAATTGGTAAGAGAAAAATCCACTTTCCTATAAAACAAAAAAGAATCGGAACATTAACCGAAAGAGGACGCGATACAACAATTAACATCGAAAATCATAGATCTAAGAACTGCAAAAGCAGAAGAAGATGGCGGTGATGATCATCGAATTCCTGTTGGTGGTGATGATCCAAGAACTGTAGAAGCAGGAGAAGATAGTTGTGATGATCCAACATTGACCTCAACGTTCATGTTGGTGGCACCAGACACCAATTTCCCTCTCTAAATAGTCGCATTGAATAGGATTGGGATTAGGAATAGAAGGTTTAGAATTTAGCAGCATGGAGATTTGATATTATTATTTGATATTTTTTTAATTAAAAAAAGGATAACCCATGGGCTGAACCATGTGACCCGCAGGTTGTCTCGATTTTTTTCGAGCTGGCTCGGGTTGTCAACTCATTTTTGCCAAATCAACCCGGCTCATTTTTTGCGGGATACGAGCCAACCTGACGGGTTAGCTCATTTTTAACATCCCTACCGACATACAATAGCGCATACAAAGATGCAGATGCGCCCGAGTGTCAGAGAATCGTACTTGGAAAAGCAAAAGCAAAAGAAACAACTCAGCTCTAATCTTATCCCCTTAAATTTAAAGTCCATCTTCGATCCAATAATGTAGGAAATGACTTACAATAATCACAAAATTGCCACTATCTTTCCCAGCCTATAAATAGAAGATCAGACGAAGGTACATAAAGCTTTGGCATGTTGGTGTAATCTAGAAACAACACTCTTCTCTTCTTTATTCTTCCTTTGAGACTTCTCACGAGAAAACTACCATCTTCTCCATTTTCTATTTTATCACTGTATTTAGTTACTGTGTTGTTAAGTTTTGAGTCTGTAATATGCTTTTCTACCATTTCTTCTTTATCAGCTTGAATCTCGAGTCTATGGGATCTCAAGTTGTTAAGATTATGTTTGTATTTTCAGCCATGTCTTTGAACATGAGCTAACTTTCTTTTGGAATGGAAAAGCTGTAAACCTGTGAAATCTCTATAGCTGAATCTCTTGTATTTATTTCAATGGGGTTTCTGTTATTTAAGTGAATTAAAATCTTATATCAACAGGATTTGAACATGACTAAGAAAGGAACTTTCATAAGGAAGGGATTTCAGACAGCTGAACAATAAGAGGAAGATGAAGAATGTGGAAATACTTTGTAACAGCCTGTTACGTACCGGTATTGTTAACATTAATATGATACTAAGCGCAGTTACAATCACAACAATTCATTTATAAAAATACAAGTAAACTTTTTTCGATTATTAGTGTGACGACTAGCCTCTGTCGAACGATGACTAGCCCCACTCCCCTCATGCTGAGGAGTAACAGATGGCGTACGGGTAGCAGTATGCCTAGCCGTATGTGGAGGAGAATCATCCCTCCTATGCCGAGCCCTGTCCTCCCTCATCTCATTCATGAAGGCATGCATCATATCCTAATTATTTTTCATCAGGGTCTCGGTCATATTTCTATTGGCAGCAGTCTCTTCATGCAGAGCATTCAGAACTGCAGTAATAGGATCTGGTGCTACTAAACGACCTGCACCTCTAGCTCCACGGTGACCCCGTGCCCTGCTCATGATATCTGTACATGTAACACAAAGGAATGAGCTGATCAGACCCACACTGAGGAATCACATATACATTAATCATAAACAGTTAACAGATAGCTATGCAACACAAGATACAGTAATGCATTATCAGAGTTCCCTTACAAAACTGCTCTGATACCATAAAATGTAACAGCCTGTTACGTACCAGTATTGTTGACATTAATATGATATTAAGCGCAGTTACAATCACAACAATTCATTTATAAAAATACGAGTAAACTTTTTTCGATTATTACGCGTGTATTTAAAACGATAAAAGGCGTAATAATTAAAAGCTGTGACTGTAACTGTAAACTCTTGCGGAATATTTATTTAACTACTTTTTACAACTCACTTTCCTTATTATAAGTTACTAAGGGGTTCCCATAAACCCACTTAGCCTATTACTCAATTTTACGCTTTTACCTCTTTGAGCAAGGTTCACTAATTAATTTTATGCGAACACAGCGCTCACCACCAGACCTTCTACTCAGTATATATTTTTTTCTTACTTAATTCCCTTTCTAATAAACTATCACACGCTTTAATCGGAGCTCATTTGCTCCGGTTATCACCGTTTGAAGTTGGACAAGCAAAACAGCCAACCAACCCCAAAACCGCTCAAAACCACTCACACTTCTCGAATTACCGCACCCAATCCACTCATCCAATTGCTCTAAAATTTGTATCCTACAAACTAGACATATCAAACTTCATTTTGATGTATCACACGCTCCATTTGACTGAGAGACGAAGCGGGAATCAATTTCTCAAAAACTGGCCAGAACAGCCCCTGCATCAGAGGTCCCTGGACAGTCCGCACTAAATAAATTCCAAGCAGCCCATAACTGGCTCATATCTTAAAAACATATAGGGGACATCTCAAGCTTCAAAATGGCGTATAGTACGTCCCTATCGAACATTTGTGGAGGGAGATATGCTCTCCCGAAGTTCGCCTAAAATCTGCCAATTCTACAGAAAATTCGCCAGAGTTTCCTTTGTATTTCCAATAATCCCAAATTTGTACAAGATCATTTAAGCCTCAAATGTACCTAATAATCACATAATAATACAGTAATAACCCAATGGGTGGCACACACAAGGACCAACAACGCCTTGGGACACTTACAACCCAATCCAGTTTATAGTTATTAGACATATAGCTCATCTTAATCATTCTTAATTAGTTGCAATCACTAACACCATTTTCATGCACATTATCATCATACATATAATCATAACCTACAATAGGCCTAAGGCCCTTCCATCATAAATAGACATGCATCAAGATACGATTACAATATTGCTTTACAACTTACAACTCCAAATGAAACTTAATTACAATCTTCCACTATTGCAACATAAATACAAATGGTAAAATAAACTAAATGGCAAGATCACTAGACTTAGGCAAAATGACATGGACAAGATGCTAATGAAGCTCCTACTAAATACAAATGAGATGTTCATGCCCTAAGTCTAGCCTAGGCCGCATGGCCAACATAATGCAAAATGCTAAAACTCAACTGAATCACTCTGCGGGCCTCTTCCCCGCTGCTCCAGCTCCGCTGCTACCTCCTGAAATAAATGCCCCGAGACGGGGTGAGATATACGATTATATCTCAGTAACCCAGAGGTTCTGGAGAAAACTCCGCCCAATGGTTCACTTAGATGCATATAAGCAGAACAAAACAACCACTCTGAAAAACGGGATATAGCAAGGGATTTAGAGAAACTGGGGATATCGGGATACAAAATACGACCTCACCCCAATGATTCACTTCGATGCACATTATATCATCATATAATCATACCACAATTCATCAAACAATGCCTCAACACAAAATTCCAAAATCCCAAAATCATGACCTCAAATCCACTAAGTTAAAAATCATCACTTTTCACTTAAAATTTTCATTGCATTTCTAGCATTAGTACATCATTCTAAGGCATTATCATCTAATAAACATTTTCCATTTGAGCTCTCTAATACAACACATCATAAAATCCCTCTTTAGGGTTCATAAACACAATTCAAAAATCAACCATTGCAATGTTGAAATAACTCACCCAAATGCAAGGTAAATGACTCCTCCTAGGTATACTCCACCATTGGAGCATTTGAAAACACCATGCAGCCTAAAATGGGAAGGATCTCAAAATCCACTCACTTTCAAGGTTAAACAAGGCCACCAATGGCTTTAGAAGACAATTTCCAACAAATTTCAAGTTAAACTTTGTTTGATTTGGTTAGGATTTGAGTGATTAAAGGAGAGAAGAAAAACTTGCATGGAGAAGGGGGGAAGGGGGCTGATGCTCGGGGTTGGGAGAGAGAGGGGAGTGGGAAGATGATGAATAGTAATAGGATGAGGTGGACTTAAGTGATTTTAAGTGGGGGTGGGTCCCACGCCACCTCACGCGATTCAAAACGCGTCTGAACACTCTCTAAACGTCCGTAAATTCAAAACCTATTTAGAAATTTTAATTTTTAACATTAACTATTCTCCTTTAACTATACTTGATCAGATGAATCTAGAGTTTTCCGGTCGTTCGGAGAAAACACTGTTTTAAGCTTTTGCGCGCGCCGTTGGCACGCTTCCCCAAACGGTCTTAATTCCATCAAATATTATCAGAAATCATATTTCCTAGCTCTATATACCATTTTTAACTTATATTTGAAACCTAGAGCTCAAAACTCCACTGGCACGTTTTACGGTGCAATCGTATCGCGGTAGTTTTACCCGCGAAAAACACTATTCACTGATTTTTCTGAAACTTGCCTGTCCACTCAATTTTTCATTCTGATTCCATTTTCAGGGTTATTTCTATCATTTGAGACCTTCTACTCACTTTTATCTTCCTAGGGTTGTGTGTTGGCTAATTACCGTTTTGCCCTTTCTTTGTATTTTGGCTTAATCTTTAGGATTTTCACTAATCCTTCACTTGATTGCTCACTTAATATTTTAATTACTTGATTTAAAATTGTGAGGTGTTATAATCACCCCACCTTTTAGAATTTTGTCCGCAAAATTAATTCATACCTGTCAGCTAACTCATGATATAGCCGGAGGATCTCGTCCTCGCGCTCCCAAGTAGCCTCCTCAGGTGTACGTCCTTCCCACTGAACTTTCAGCATTGGAGTCACTTTGCTCCTAAGCTTCTTCTCACTGCGGTCAAGGACTTCAACAGGGCCTATAGGAACTTTCAAATTCTCTCTAATTTCAATATCGTCCGGTATTACTACATGTGATTCATCCGAAATATAACGCCGCAGCTGTGATACATGAAAAACATCGTGCAGATTTGACAACTGTGGGGGCAAGGCAAGTTGATAGGCCACTGGTCCTACTCTTTTCATTACCTGGAGGACTCAGCTTCCTCACTCCCAATGCACGTCCAACACCGGTAACTGGAGATAACCGCACAAAAACATGATTGCCTTCTTCAAATTCCAGCGGTCTGTGCCTATTATCATAGTAACTTTTCTGCCGATTCTGTGCCTGTTTAAGTTTTTCTCTAATCATTTCAATCTGCGTTGTAGTTTCTTGCACAAAATCCGGTCCAAACCTCTCTTTATCACCTACCTCTGACCAACAAGTAGGAGTACGACATCTACGCCCATACAACGCCTTATAAGGTGCCATACCCAGACTGGAGTTAAAATTGTTATTATAAGAAAATTCCACCAGTGATAAATATCTATCCCAAGCAGTACCCTGCTCAAGTGTGCAAGCTCTCAGCATGTCCTCAAGTGTCTGTATGGTCCTCTCAGTCTGACCATCAGTCTACGGGTGATATGCAGTACTCAACCGAAGCTGAGTGCCAAAAGCCTGCTGCAAGGCTCCCCAAAATCGAGAAGTAAATTTCGGGACCTGTCACTAACAATGCTAACCGGTATTTCGTGGAGTCTTACAATTTCCTTCACATATAACTTTGCTAATTTCTCCGTAGAGAAGTCCACTCGCACTGGTAGAAAATGTGCAGACTTCGTAAGCCTGTCCACTATTACCCCAATTGAATCATGACCAGCCTGAGTCCGAGGCAAACCAACAACAAAGTCCATTGAGATGCTTTCCCACTTCCACTTCGGTATATCCAACGGCTGAAGTAACCCTGCAGGTTTCTGATGTTCTATTTTAACTTTCTGGCAAATTAAGCACCTTGACACATACTCCGCTACATCTTTCTTCATCCCAGGCCACCAGAACTTAGTTTTCAGATTTTGATACATTTTTGTGGCACCTGGGTGTACCGCATACTGACCCTTATGGGCCTCAAACATTACCTTCTCTGATAATTCTTTAGGCACTACAATCCTGTCCTGGTACACTAGTAAACCCTGCTCATCCACTGATATTCCACTTTGCCCTTTCAAATATTTGACACTGTCATTCCGTACCTGTGTTTCTTTAATTTTCTCATACAATTTATTTTCCACCCGCAATCTCCTGAATTCTTCCACACTTCCAATAAATACATCTGTCAATTTCAAATCACGGAATTGTTCAATCACTTCATTATCCCACAACATCAACTGGGACACACTAACAGACTTTCTACTCAATGCATCTGCTACCACATTAGCTTTACCCGGATGGTATTTTAGCTCAAAGTCATAATCTTTCAGAAATTCAACCCATCTACGCTGTCTCATTTTCAGCTCCTTCTGATCGACCAAATACTTCAAACTCTTGTGATCACTGAACAAAGCAAACTTCATCCCGTACAGAAAATGCCTCCAGATTTTTAAGGCAAACACAATTGCAGCAAGTTCCAAATCGTGCGTCGGATAATTCTCTTCGTGAGGCTTCAACTGTCTAGAAGCGTAAGCAACCACTCTCCTTTCTTGCATCAATACACACCCCAACCCTTTCTTGGAAGCATCACAGTATAATTCAAACTCACCTTCCGGATCAGGGAGGGTCAACACAGGAGCAGTAGTCAATTTCTCTTTAAGGTCCAGAAAACACCTCTCACATTCTTGGATCCACACAAAAGGAGTGTCCTTTCGTGTCAATCGGGTCAATGGCAGTACCATTGTAGAAAACCCCTCAATAAAACTTCGATAATATCCGGCAAGCCCCAGAAAGCTCCAAATCTCAGTAATAGTTTTCGGTCGTTCCCAATCCATAACAGCATCAATCTTATTTGGATCTACCGCAACATCCCTATCAGAAATAACATGACCCAGAGATTGCACCTCAGATAACCAGAATTCACACTTAGACGACTTTGCATATAACTTTTTATCCTGTAATACCTGCAACACAGTCCTCAAATGCTCACTATGCTCTTCTCTGCTCTTAGAATAGATCAAAATATCGTCGATGAACACAATCACAAACTGATCCAAATACGGTTTAAAGATGCGATTCATGTAATCCATGAACACCGCCGGGGCATTTGTAAGCCCAAATGGAATCACCTGATACTCGTAGTGTCCATATCTAGAACGAAAGGCCGTTTTAGGCACATCCTCAGGCTTAATCCGAATCTGATGGTATCCAGACCGGAGGTCAATATTAGAAAATACACAGGCACCCCTCAACTTATCTAGCAAGTCATCAATGCGCGGCAATGGGTACCTGTTCTTAACTGTAACTTTATTCAATTGTCGGTAGTCAGTACACAACCTCATGCTTCCATCCTTCTTTTTCACAAATATAATAGGTGCTCCCCACGGGGACACACTAGGCCTGATAAAATCCTTTGCAGAAAGCTCCTCCATATGCTTCTTCAATTCTGCCAACTCAAGTGGCGACTTCCGGTATGGAGCCAATGAAATAGGCCTTACCCCAGGCAACAATTCAATAGAAAATTCAATCTCTCTCTCAGGTGGAAATTCCGGCATCTCATCAGGGAATACATCTACAAACTCATTAACCACCGGAATCGTAGAAATTTCAATCTCCTTGCCACCCACTAGACCACCCAAGAAAATATAACCCTGATCCCCAGCCTTTAAGGCTTTAACAGCTTGACACATAGACAAAAGGGAGACAGAGTAACCGAGGGCTTCTCATGAGATAATATCAACCTCTTGCCACAGCAATCAATCATCGCACAGTTTTGAGATAACCAATCCATGCCCAATATCAAATTAACAGAGGCCAGGGGCAAGATAATTAAATCAATAGTGTAACCCCTGCCTTCGTAGACGAACCCGACCTCTTTGCAAATGAAGGAGGAATCACTAACCTCTCTTGTAGCCGTACTAATACGCATAGGGGGAATCATCCGTGAAACTTTTAATCCCAACCGCTTAGCCACATATTCCGCCACTAACGAGTGCGTAGCTCCAGAATCAAATAAAACAGATAAATCAATATTAGAAATGAAAATTGTACCTTTTACCAAATTCAGCGCCTTCGCCGTCTGCTGTGCATTAGTAGTATAAACACGCCCAACTATAGGTGCAGATGGCAAGGCCTGCAGATTCGCAGTCTGCCCAGTATTATTAGGACAATTGTAGGAATAATGCCCAACCTTACCACACTTGAAGCAAGCATTTGGGGCCACATTACAAGGCCCATGCTGAAACCTCATGCACTTATCACAACGAGGACCAGAATTTCTCTCATTGAACCCGCTTCTCTGGCCGCCACCCTTTTTAAACTGACCTGGGGGTTGTCTTACTTACAACCCCCTACCTCTATTATTGTTTTGATGGTAGACACCTCTGTTATTATTACCGGGAGGAGCAGATGTCCTCGAAGAACCAGATTTTGGATATCTATTATAAACACTTTCAACCCGTTTACACTGAGTCACAAGATCTGCAAAGTTCCTCACAGCAGTATTAGACATCCGCTTTGCAATTTTTTCATTCAAACCCCTCTGAAATTTAGCAGACAGAAACTCAGGGGTCGGCAGCACACCCCCATAATTGGCAAATTTCACCAGTTCATTAAACTTTGCCACATAGGCATCAATAGTCATGGTACCTTGTACCAACTTTTCAAACTCACCCTGTTTAGCTTCCCAGACATTCTGGGAAAGTATTCCTCATGAAACAGTCTCTCAAATAAAGCCCATGTAATCTCTTCCCCTTGAATAATGAAAGGCTGAGATGCAGCGTACCACCACTCGTGGGCATCTCCCTCGAGCATATAAACAGAATACAACAACCTCTAGGGATCCTGACACTCCATAACCTGGAAGCTTTTATCCATATCTCTCAACCAAGTAGTCACTACCTTCGGGTCTCTTGACCCCTGAAATGATGGCGGCTTGTGCTTTCTAAAAGAAATGAGTCTCTGCTCATTAGTACCTGCAAACACTTGCCCAGCAATCCCAGCAGATTGAGCAACCACAGAAGGATCTGGAACATAGGTGAGATTAGTAGTGTGACGACTAGCCTCTGTCGAATGATGACTAGCCCCTCTCCCCTCATGCTGAGGAGTAACATATGGTGTACGGGTAGCAGTATCCGTAGCCGTATGTGGAGGAGAATCATCCCTCCTATGCCGATCCCTGTCCTCCCTCAACTCATTCATGAAGGCATGAATCATATCCTGATTATTTTTCATCAGGGTCTCAGTCATATTTCTATTGGCAGTAGTCTCTTCCTGCAGAGCATTCAGAACTGCAGTAATAGGATCTGGTGCTACTAAACGACCTACACCTCTAGCTCCACGGCGACCCCGTGCCCTGCTCATGATATCTGTACATGTAACACAAAGGAATGAGCTAATCAGACCCATACTGAGGAATCACATATACATTAATCATAAACAGTTCACAGATAGCTATGCAACACAAGATACAATAATGCATTATCAGAGTTCCCTTACAAAACTGCTCTGATACCATAAAATGTAACAGCCCGTTCCGTACCGGTATTGTTAACATTAATATGATATTAAGCGCAGTTACAATCACAACAATTCATTTATAAAAATACGAGTAAACTTTTTCCGATTATTACGCGTGTATTTAAGACGATAAAAGGCGTAATAATTAAAAGCTGTGACCGTAACTATAAAATCTTGCAGAATATTTATTTAAATACTTTTTACAACTCACTTTCCTTATTATAAGTTACTAAGGGGTTCCCATAAACTCACTTAGCCTATTACTCAATTTTACGCTTTTACCTCTTTGAGCAAGGTTCACTAATTAATTTTATGCGAACACAGGGCTCGCCAACAAGCCTTCTCCTCAGTATATATATTTTTCTTACTTAATTCCCTTTCTAATAAACTATCACACGCTTTAATCGGAGCTCATTTGCTCCAGTTATCACTGTTTGAAGTTGGACAAGCAAAACAGCCAACCAACCCCAAAACCGCTCAAAACCACTCACACTTCTCGAATTACCGCACCCAATCCACTAATCCAATTGCTCTCAAATTTTTATCCTACAAACTAGACATCTCAAAATTCATTTTGATGTAACACACGCTCCATTTGACTGAGAGAAGAAGCGGGAATCAATTTCCCAAAAACTGGCCAGAACAGCCCCTGCATCAGAGGTCCCTGGACAGTCCGAACTAAATAAATTCCAGAGGGATTCTTGCAGACCATAACTGGATCATATCTTAACACCATATAGGGGACATCTCAAGCTTCAAAATGGCATATGGCACGTCTCTATCGTACATTTGTGGAGGGAGATATGCTCTCCCGAAGTTCGCCTAAAATCTGCCAATTCTACAGAAAATTCGCCAGAGTTTCCTTTGTATTTCCAATAATCCCAAATTTGTCCAAGATCATTTAAGCCTCAAATGTACCTAATAATCACATAATAATAGAGTAATAACCCAATGGGTGGCACACACAAGGACCAACAACGCCTTGGGGCACTTACAACCCAATCCAGTTTATAGTTATTAGACATATAGCTCATCTTAATCATTCTTAATTAGTTGCAATCACTAACACCATTTGCATGCACATTATCATCATACATATAATCATAACCTACAATAGGCCTAAGGCCCTTCCATCAAAAATAGACATGCATCAAGATACGATTACAATATTGCTTTACAACTTACAACTCCAAATGAAACTTAATTACAATCTTCCACTATTGCAACATAAATACAAATGGTAAAATAAACTAAATGGCAAGACCACTAGACTTAGGCAAAATGACATAGACAAGATGCTAATGAAGCTCCTACTAAATACAAATGAGATGTTCATGCCCTAAGTCTAGCCTAGGCCGCATGTCCAACATAATGCAAAATGCTAAAACTCCACTGAATCACTCTGCGGGCCTCTTGCCCGCTGCTCCAGCTCCGCTGCTACCTCCTGAAATAAATGCCCCGAGACGGGTGAGATATACGAATATATCTCAGTAACCCAGAGGTTCTGGATAAAACTCTGCCCATTGGTTCACTTCGATGCATATAAGCAGAATAAACAACCACTCTGAAAAACAGGATATAGCAAGGGATTTAGAGAAACTGGGGATATCGGGATACAACATACGACGATGCGGGATGCTAGCTACCAATACCACGCACTCGCTGGGCATATATAAGCCTATGGGTCCATCCAAGGTGTGTTCAAATAACCACCACCAAGGTACCCTTTCCATCCATAACACCCGAGACATTCCTAGTGTGCTCCTATCCGGATCACACACTATGACCCTCGGTCAACTGGAACTCCCTCTCGGAGACCTATCCAGTGGAAGCCTGCACTGCCCGAAGGCTACACTATCTACTGGTCAGTGATCTGGTACATGTAGTACCCTCATAAATGCTAATGCATGCTCATGCTGTTCTACACTACTCATACACACTTTCTACTGTTGCCATCAACTGGCAAGGTGGAACAGAAAAGGGGAACAAGCCCCAGTACCAAGAGGTTACCTTAATTCGTTTTACCACTAGCTCCGCAGCAGCTTATCCCACAACTTGGTACACAACAAAATGCCTACACAGAGGACATTCCCAATCACTTATAGTTCAACCAATACATGCTAATTTACAATTATACATGCATTGAACCAATTACTTACCTCAATCCACTTGATCCCGAACCAAGGGAAACTCACTGATTCAAGATTCAGGATTCAGGTCGACGTACGGTAACCTATACAATCACGTACAACCATCAGTACGCGTCAAATAACATCAAAACATAAAAATCACAAAATCCTCCCCTCCCTCCTTGAAGGTTCGGCCAAACTAGTGTTAATTTGATATTTATTTTTCTAAATTTTTTTTCTCACTTTGTTACGCCTCATTAGGTTCTCAAGAGGCCAATTCAAGTGCCGGTTCGTCATTTTCGCGTCGAATTACATCAGAACGCGAAAACCGCCAAAATCCTCCCTTCCTCCTTGAAGGTTCGGCCCTACATGTGTTAATTGGAGATTTATTTTTCTAAAATTTCTTTCTCATTTTAGTACCCATCCTTGGGTTGCCATAAGGCCATTTCAACTGTCGTTTCGCCATTTTACGTCTTTTAAGCATCGTTTCGCTAAATAGTTCGCTCTAGGTTCATTTAGGTCTCTAAACACAATTCATTTTTTTTCCATTGATTCAAACACTTTCCAACCACCACACAACCCATCTAATTACCTTTTTAACACATAATTCATCACTCAAACAATTTCCAACAACATCAATTCCCTAATTTTCCTTTAAAGGCCAAGTTGCAACCTAGGGCAATTCTAGGATTTCCATTCACTTTTAATCACTCCACACCTCACACAACCAGATTATATCATCATATAATCATACCACAATTCATCAAACAATGCCTCAACACAAAATTCCAAAATTCCAAAATCATGACCTCAAATCCACTAAGTTAAAAATCATCACTTTTCACTTAAAATTTTCATTGCATTTCTAGCATTAATACATCATTCTAAGGCATTATCATCTAATAGACATTTTCCATTTGAGCTCTCTAACACAACACATCATAAAATCCCTCTTTAGGGTTCATAAACACAATTCAAAAATCAACCATTGAAATGTTGAAATAACTCACCCAAATGCAAGGTAAATGACTCCTCCTAGGTATACTCCACCATTGGAGCATTTGAAAACACCATGGTCACTCTTTTTCCCAAGAAAACCGCAGCCTAAAATGGGAAGGATCTCAAAATCCACTCACTTTCAAGGTTAAACAAGGCCACCAATGGCTTTAGAAGACAATTTCCAACAAATTTCAAGTTAAACTTTGTTTGATTTGGTTAGGATTTGAGTGATTAAAGGAGAGAAGAAAAACTTGCATGGAGAAGGGGGGAATGAGGCTGATGCTCGGGTTTGGGAGAGAGAGGGGAGTGGGAAGATGATAAATAGTAATAGGATGAGGTGGACTTAAGTGATTTTAAGTGGGGGTGGGTCCCACGCCACCTCACGCGATTCAAAACGCGTCTGAACTCTCTCTAAACGTCCGTAAATTCAAAACCTATTTAGAAATTTTAATTTTTAACATTAACTATTCTCCTTTAACTATACTTGATCAGATGAATCCGGAGTTTTTCGGTCGTTCGGAGAAAACACTGTTTTAAGCTATTGTGCGTGCCGTTGGCACGCTTCCCCAAACTGTCTTAATTCCATAAAACATTATCAGAAATCATATTTCCTAGCTCTATAGACCATTTTTAACTCATATTTGAAACCTAGAGCTCAAAACTCCACTGACACGTTTTACGGTGTAATCGTATCGCGATAGTTTTACCCGCGAAAAACACTATTCACTGATTTTTCTGAAACTTGCCTGTCCACTCAATTTTTCGTTCTGATTCCATTTCCAGGGTTATTTCTATCATTTGAGACCTTCTACTCACTTTTATCTTCCTAGGGTTGTGTGTTGGCTAATTACTGTTTTGCCTTTTCTTTGTATTTTGGCTTAATCTTTAGGATTTTCACTAATCCTTCACTTGATTGCTCACTTAATATTTTAATTACTTGATTTAAAATTGTGAGGTGTTATATACTTTCACTAGTTGCCTTAGGAATAAGGGACCCCCTCGTTCACTGAGGGTCTGCTTATAGTAAATATTGGGAATGAAGTTGCCACAGAAATATGGGGCTTCGTATACCATTTAGGCCATGAGCTGAGGAATCAATGTTGGCACCAAAGAGAAAATAAAAAATCCTTTGGATGAGGTCTTGAGCCTAGGCTATAGTTGGTTTAATAGTGGATCAGTGTATCCATTCCCTTTTTGTAAATTGTCGTTCCGCTTATCATTTCATTATGTTAATCTTGTTATTACGTCTTGCCACTTCTCATTTTATTTTCTACACATTTTATTTCAAAATCACTCCACACCACAACCAATATATTTTCCTATGACTTGTCGTTCTTCGTTGAATTAGGAAGGATTGAAATTATAACGACGCGAGGAATTATTTTAAGTTGATCTGAACCTTTTGTCATAGAGGGATGTTAGTGTGATATTGGGGAACGGCTGGCCAGAACAGTTCAATACAATTAACCCATTCTTTTATTCTTTAACACAACTTGAAATTCATTTTAGCATACTTTCTCTGTGGGAACGATAATCTGGGACTTAAACACTCCTCTTTAATACTTGATGCGTGAACTTGCGTAATTAGTCTTCATTCTTAGGAATGAATGCATTTTCTTTGACTTAACGATGAAAAGACCATAAAGTCATAATCTTAGGAACACATGTGTTTTCCTTGATAGACTACATGAAGACCAATACTCTCCTTGAATGCTTTAGTGCACTAGGATGGGTAGCTACTGCCTCAACATTTAATTAGCGCGTAAAACATGCTCTTAGCGTGCTTTTGCGCACTATTGAAAGCTAGGGAAAACACATTCCCACATTTGGATTGATCAAGGCACCTAATTCACCAGCAATACAATCCCATGATAATCAACATATTTAACACATCATTTCTTTGGATTATCAATTCTCATTTCATCACATACATAATTCATACACGTTTCTTGAGTAGCAAGTCAATAATTCTTGCATCACAAGTTAACTTCTCTACATACTTTCTCATGCATTCTCAACACTTGCATACTTTCTCATCATACATGACTGAATGTTATAAGCTATTACTTCATATCAAGCAATGCCATCAACATACAAATTCTTACATAGGAAATAATATACCATTTCATTCTGTCATGTAGGTACCTTATCTATGTCTCTAATACATTACATTCTTGGAACTTAGAACTTTACATAAATATGACCAATGTTCTTTACATAAGTGTACATCATGAGTAATGAAATAAACATGATCATATCACAAGTTCCATTAATACATCATAATATATTCTTCTCAAAAATTGATTACAATTACATCTACAACAAAAGTAATCAACAACAACATGCTATGCAATAAAATCTATGTTGGCCTCTTGCCATGAGATGCTCCCTCTCCATTTGTGGAGGTACCTGAAATGTGGATCCCCAAACATAGGGTGAGATAAAATCTCAGTAAACTAAGGGTCCTTGGAGGATCACTCCACCCTATAGTTCACTTTCTGTGCATCAACATTATTAAAACAAAGCATGCATACATGTTGAAATCTATAATGGAACTTCCAAGAGAGGTCAACAAGGGCTGGGTCTCTTAGGTGTCTGTACCCCAAGGATGTCCTGAAAGCTTTCTAAGGAAAGTTCCTTCTATTCTATTTTGTATTATTCTATCTTATCTATTTTGTTTCTGGTATGGCCAACCATAGCATTTCCAAGGGCTGTCCCAAAGGATGAAATCTCCAAGGAAGGTATACTTCTAAGGGTTGTCCTAAATCATGAAATCCCCAAAGAAGTTTCTATCTATTGTAAAATCTAATTATGTTCTCATACGTCTTATCATGCATCATGCAAGGTCTAACACCATAATACACAATCATCAAACCATTACTCCCAAAGGGAGCATAGTAGAACACACAAGGAGATTGACCACAAGATCCAGAAGTTTATCTGTTGTATACTCCTTTTTATTGATCTTTTATGTTGTAATTATAACACCTCGTATTTCGTAAATGTATTATTATGTATGAAAATGTGGTTTAAAGGGTAATATTAGTGAAAATCCTGAAATTAGGGTCAAATTGCATAAGAAGGGTAAAATGGTAATTTACCAAACACGTAACCCTAGGAAATGAAATTTGAATAGGAGGTCTCAAATGGGAAAAATAACACTGAAAATGGATTCAGAACGAAAAATTGAGTGAATAGGCAAGTTTCGGAAAATTTGATGAATAATGATTTTATCGATTTAAAATACTGCAATATAATTGTACCGATAAGCGCGAAAATATGATCAGTATTTCTAGGAAGTAAAAATATGACGTAAACGAAAAAAATACGTAGGTTATGAATTTGTGGGTTAAAATGAATGATTTAAGAAAGTTAAATGACGTGTGAGATCCACTTAAGTGACTTAAGTGGGTAGAGAGTCACATTTCACCCAAAAAGCTGATTTCTCTCTCCTTCTTCTCCTTCTTCACCCATGGACCTTCACCATTGTTGAGGGTTTTGGTTTGAAAAGTTCATTCAACCAAATCACCATCAAATCCTCTCCAAAAGCCAAAGTGTTGCACATCAAAGTTTAAGTAAATGGCATTCTAAACCCAACCATACCACTCTCCACTCTTGAAACTCAATATTTTGGGAGAAAAACATCACCCTCTTCCACGAAAATTTGGACAAAAATAAGTGTTCTTGGAGTTGTTGCTCAAGCCATTGCTTGAGTATTGTTTGGTGGAGCCCTTGGCCTTGATCCCTGGTGAGTAGCTCTACTTATGAATGTTTATTTTGGAAGATTTGAAATTGATGACCTAGAGCATGTGTATATAGATTGATATAGTTAGAGAGCTCAAATTAAAAATGTGTATTAGACAAAAGTGGTTTAGAATGATGTTTTAATGTGATAGAAACCATAAAAAATATTGGTGAAATTGATGGATAACTTAGGAAAATTTGAAGTGGAAAGTCCAAGACTTTGTGAAATTGATAGGTTGGGTGATTGGGTAATTGAGTTGTGAATTAATTGTAAGAGTTAATTATAGGATTGTAGGATGTGTGGAAGTGTGAAATTGGATTCAATACCCCTAGGTTGGTGGGCATGAGCAATTCGACCTATTGAGGTCATGTATGGTTTGATGATGTAAAAATGGTATAATTGATGTAGTATGATTGTGAATGGTGTTTAAATAAATGGTGGGTTGGTGTGATGTAGTGAAATTGGAAGGAAGAATATTGAATGTATGTGTGTGTGGGAATTCGACCTATAGGGAAGTTTAAGGAAAAATAAATGTAAAATAGCCCTTTGGCCTAAGTGAATAGGTTTGAGTATTAGTATTTTGAAAGTGAATTGATTGCCTTGAAATTGCATTGATGATCATTGTTGTTTGATTGTTATAGGTTCCCTCTCACGGACTCGATAGAGGAGGATTAAGCTTGGAGCTTACATTGTGGGGCATTGCTTACGGAGTTGAGGTAAACTCTTGGTACTGGGGTTTATCCCCTTGTGTGTTCCGCCACACCTAGTGGAAGGTAGTGGTTGGATTGTGTGCTCTATGACATTGTGTGAAATGGTATTTTCATGCATTATTGCTTTGATTGTGTGACATGCTTGGAGCATGTTGTGTGACATATCTGTGATCTCTAGCCAGTAGATGTGTGTGATTTGGACTTCCGCTTGAGATATCCCTTTGGAGGATTTCAGTCGAGTTTTGCCGTGGGGCCGTCTCTGGGAGCGGTACTAGGATAATCCAAACATGGGACTTCCACTGGATAGGTCTCTCGAGGAGTTCCAGTCGGGTTTTGCCATGGGGTCGTCTCATCCATGGGAGAGGCACCAGGAAGCATCCCAGGAGTTATATGATGGGGTCTTTGAACGGAATCCTTGTGTGGATGTTCTTGGATGTGAGCCCAGGATGTTGTGATTTTCTATGTTATGCATTTTATATGATGATCATTGTATGCACATTGAGTGAGCCATGAGGTGGAGTGATCCTCTAGTACCCTTGGTTTACTGAGATATATTTCAATATCTCACCCCGCGTTTGGGGACATCATTTCAGGTTATAGTGAGCATGGAGGATCTTCGGGAAAGAGGCCCGCTTAGTGGAGGAGTTGATCATGGTGTGCATATGGAGAGCATAGCATTTTGGAGGATTATATTTGATGCACATAGCATAGTGTTTCTCATTTTGGACTTAGGTTATGAACATATTGCATGTTGATATTGCCATCCTTTTGTGGTGTTCATGACTATATTCTATGTCTTTAGTAATTGATGTACAATTATATGCCTTGACTTATATTGGTATTTTGGTGAGCATGGGACTTGTCCATGGCCACACATTGTGTTTTGAGGCATTTGGAGACTTAGTGTTGTAAATAAGCCATATGATGTGTAAATGGAAAGACAAATGGTGAATATTGTAAATGATACATTTGTATTAGATTATGCATGATGGAAGGTCCTAGAGCCTACTTTAGTACTTGTACAAGTCGTAAATTTAGTTGTAAATGATATATTACTTTTGCAAAGATAATCGATTACCTAGTTCAGTAATCGATTACCTATGGCTAGGTAATCGATTACCTATGGCAAGGTAATTGATTACCCAAAAACAGGGGAGCTTATTGGAGCTACTGACTTCTACAGTAACCTTTGGTAATCGATTACCACTGTGCAAATTTTGAAAATAAGTGATTTACAACCCTGAGTTAATGGTATTGCTTGGAGGGGTTGTAATGAATAAGTTTTATGCTTCCGCGAGTTTTGCATTTACAATTACGGTGTTGTTTTTAATTGATTACGAAAATGGTTAATGTTTAAAGATAAGGATGTAATAAAAGAAAAAGTTTACCCGTAATTTAATTAACTCAATTACTGTGATTGTAATTGCGCTTAATACCATATGCAATGATAACATTACCGGTACGTAACAGGCTGTTACAGTAATAATCTTAATCACAACCAACTACACACAAGAAACCTATGGCAAATGTGCTCAGAATTCATTAATCGCACAAAATATAAAGTTCATGGCTAGAAAATCTACATTCATACCTAAACACTAACTTACCTCTTTAATGGTATTTCAAGAAACTAGGTCTTGAAAGGAGGAAGATTCCAATGGATTTTCTCCTATCAAAACATCATTTGGCTCATCTCTGTATCATTAAAACATGAAAATAATCCATCAAAATCCATCCAACAACATGGATTTTTGCAACACTATTTATCCAAAATCCCAAATTTCATATATCTTCATAAGAACATGAAACAGGTTGTATTACTCACCATGAAACTTACTAGAATGATGAGAGACAACCTTTGCCAACTTCTATGGTTTGAAACTCCCTCAAAACCACAACAAAAAATCTCTCGAGACTTTAAACTTAAATTTCTTTCTCATCAATGCTTCTCAATGGAAAATGTATGGTGGGTTTTACTCCTCTCACAATTCTAAGTAATTTTGCTTCAAGAACCAAAGCTTTTCATTCACTCAATAAAAATCTAGTTTTTAAGGTCTTAAAAATGGGGTTGGCGGTTTGGAGGAAAAGCAACGAAAAGGATGAAGTGAAAATGACTAAGTTTGCTTAATTAAATCACTTAATCATATTTGACCCCAAAAGTCAACAAAACAACAACCTACTTAATAACTAACTTATCCTTTCTTTATAATATCTTCTACTAGCCATGACTTAACATCTTTTTAATGTGTGATTCATTCATAAACATCATAAATTAGGTTATCACTAATTTACCTCAAAGTTTCAGGTTATTTTGTCTGATTGCAATTTTACCGTAAAACTTATTGTAATTACACTTTTATCTGAAATTTGACTTTATTCTCATAATCTATTTTCTTATTTGATTTATCTCTGTTAATTATGGATAATTCCCATTTTCTCATTATACATGTTTGAGTTATTATATTCACCCCACCTTCTAGGAATTTTGACCACAAAATTAGAGAATTACCTGTCCATAAACTCAGGATACTGCCATAAGAGCTCTTCCTCTCGCTCCCAAGTTTACTTTTCAGACGTTCTGCCTTCTCACTGAACTTTAACCATAGTAATGGTCTTCTTTCTTAACTTTTTCACATCTCTATCCGGAATCCGCAAAGGCTTCACATGAGTCTTTAAATCTTGCTGTATCTATACGTCATCTGACTGCACTATATGTGATGGATCTTGAATATACTTTTTGAGCTGAGAGACATGAAAAGCATCATGTAAATTGAATAGATGAGGAGGCAAGGCAAGCTGGTATGCCACTGGTCTCACCTTACACATGATCTGATTGAGTCCAATAAATCTGGGACTCAGCTTCCTCTCTCGCAGAGCGCGCCCTACATCTGTCATAATTTTTTACTAATCTTGGTCATTATCTCAATCTATACACCTATAGGATCACTCTACTTCACCAATTCGAATTACAACAACAAAACTCCTTCAAACAGATGTAGAATAACCTTTCTACGATCCAAATAAAAAAAGAAATCGAAAGAAAAGAAGAAGAATATAAGATAATTGATCTTTCTCTCAAAATATGCAAAATGAGCTTAAATCCTTGAATAATTTGAATTCTTAGTGTTTTTTTTAATCCTTGTTAATTCGTGCCTAGGTACCCTACGAATAGGTTTATATAGAAGTCTAATGAAGAATATAGTTTTTTATGATCGTTGTACTCAAAATTGAGTCATTAATTCATTCTTAATAGATCTACTCAAGTAAATCATGAACTCCAGTAAATTTTTCGTCAACATTTACTCTAGTAAATCACTAATTGTTACTCGAGTAAATAATTTACTCAAGTAAATATCCTATATTACTCAGATAAATTGTAGAACAGAACCACTAATCAATGCAATGCTCAATCCAGTTCAACTCTAAGTGATTCCTATAATGTTCTAACACATGTATGAATATATCTAGACTCCGTATAATAACTTTTCATGTGTGTGTGACTTTGTATACATGATTGGACTATGTATGTTCATATAATAATGTTTTTGTGAACTAAGTATGTATATTTTGACAAGAGAGCTCAATAGACTTCTTTCTGTAAGTTTCTATACTTACAAACATATTGCTAACTATATGAGCTTCTATCTAGCCTTGTGTTCCTTTGTCTTCATATTTTGAGCTTCTAAGTCTTCTTTTTAAGCTTGAAAATTTTAACTTTTGAGTTGACTTTGTGATATGGATTCTCTTCAAGCATTTTGAATGTTGCTCTTGTCTTTCCTTTATCATTTAGGGCTTGTTGCACTATGTTCCATAATGTACTTGCATATTGAGCTTCCTTGTGCTTTGCTATCAGCAAAACTTAAGTTCTTTCACTTTGTAATCTTTACAATTCAATAGAAATGGTGGTCTTGGTTGAGAATTTAATGGAGTAGCTTGTTGTCCCTCACCTTGGGTGTATTGGTAGCCAATACTATGTTTCCACCCGTGGTTATAGTTGCTATGAAAATTATTCTGACTTTTATTGTAGTTAACTATATAGAGAATAAAGTTAAGGTTGGATGGGCAACTACCAAAGAGGTGAGGAGGACCATTGCAAAACACACAAGAATCAGTGGGATTCTATAAAGCGGGTTAGGATTAGGGGTAGGATTAAGGTTGTTTCAACTTGGTTTCAATAAATTAACTTTGATTTTTGACCAAGGTTGTTAAGGCTTCAACCTTGACTGCGAAGGCTGTAATGTTATCTACCTCATGCATTCTAGCCATTCTCCTTTGTGCAGACCTATCAGTAGACCATTTGGGAGTAATTATGGGCCATTTGCTCCAAGAGCTATGAGCCTCATTAAAGGACTTGGTTATAAAAATACCATTAGTAACAACATCTGTTATTGTTCTATTTTGAGGGCTTAGACTACTATAAAAAGTCTGCAGCAAGACCCAAGGAGCTAAGCCATGGTTTGGACGCTTCTTCAAAAGATTTTTAAACCACTCCCGCACTTTTCTATCAATGCTTCGTCATCTCTCTGCATGAAAAAGGTGATTTCCTTTCTGGTTTGGACAGTCTTGTTTGAGGGGAGAATTTTCATGATAATTTTTTTAGCCAACTCATGTCAATGGCTTATGGAGTTTTGAGGCATGGAATTTAGCCATTCTTTAGACTTATCAATGAGCATGTCATTGCCCCATGTTTTGCAACATGGTGATGGGTTCTAACTTAAAAGGGCCCACTTTTGGTTATATGATGCTTACATCAAGTTCATTCAAAACAGGGATTATTAGGCCCATCGTAGGCATGTCCCTGTCATCTACAGGTTGATTGGCTACCCTCTGAAGTCTAAATTATGATTCTTAGACATAATATTTGATAACAATCTCAAATCTATGGATGACCCATACTACCATACAATTAAGGATGACCCATACTACCAACAATGAGAGATTGTATCTAATGATACACGTTGTGGGTGGTGGTATCATTGGAGAGAAATAACTAAGTTTTATGTTTGGGGAAATAATTAATACTATACTAAATACATCCTCGGTGCCACCATGGTATAAAAAAAAGAATTTTATTAATCTCATGTTAAAGGAGATAAGTTATCTCATGTCATAGAAATAAACTTGTGGGCTCCACCACTTGAAAAATAAAAAGAAAAGAAAAGAAAAAGTGACAATGTTATCGAAAGGTGTGTAAGAGAAAAATTTATCACATGTAGCATAAGAATAGTTTTTTCCATAAAAAAATGCCTCCTAGAACATTGTGAAAAGAAAATTCACGTTACATTAAATAAAAATAAAATTGTAGAAATCCAGGAGAATTTCTGTATAGACAGCATCAGATCTTTTCAAAACCAAGAGTTTACCATTGCAGTGAAACATAAGACAAAGAAAGCTTGAGAGTTTTCCACTCAAAAACCATTATAAAATTAAATGAGCTGCCCCATTAAAAAGACCGGGATCAAGCTCTTCTTTGTATCCTCTGAAAACTCTATACCTACCAAGGTTCAGTTCACTGTACAGACAAGTTCTCTTAGACAACTGAAAGCTCTCAAGATATACCAATTAACCTAAAAATCCCAAAATGAAGACCAGTAACATTTAGAGATGCAACCCATTGCAACTGCCATATACATATTCTGGCCTATAAGCTGGCTTTGTTGCTGTTCCATTTTGGTATGTTTTGACTGCTGAGATATCACTGCCTACTCCTTTTGAGATGCTATTATTATCACAATTTGAAGAGAGTTGTAAGACAGCATCCAGTTGTCCACATGCTGCTCCAATAAACCCTGCATTTGACATGATCATCAAACAATCAAGTTACATTCCAGAATCTAAAATTGTGTTTATCCTTGCATTTGACAAAGTGATTTTACTATGAACCCTTGCATACTCATTATGCTGTAGACTTATGGTCTCACAATTAAAAGTGTATCATCCGCTACTAAACACAATCAGTAACAAGAACAAATTAAGGACTGCTCAAGCAGAAAACTAAGATTGCTTCTGCAACGCATGCCTGATACTTTGGTATGAAAATGTCATTGTCAACAGCCCCAAGTTTAGATTTTTTATAATATTTCCTTCTAAGTACATATATTTTAATTCAAAATTAACTAGCACATACCAGAATTGGCATTAGTGATGGTTACTTTATCCGGTATTTTTTTTTTCTTCTTCTTTTGTATCTCTGTTTTTGTGACTAGAATGAATCTCTGGTATGCATCAAAGTTGTGCTGTTGGTATTTCATATAGTATGAAGCAAGTATATCAAATAAATAGGATACTGCAAGGTAAACAGGCATGAGAATACATGAAAAGCAATTCTAAGAAACAGATTCAGTGTACCATGCGCTACATAATTACATCTCATTAACTTAAAAATTCATCTGGAATATTAAGATGATAAATTATAGTCAACTTTGGATATAAAATGCAGACATGTATCAAAAGAAGTACCTAAGAACAACGGAGAAGGTTTCCATGGTCTTGATTTAAATTCAGGATGGAATTGAACACCAATAAAATAAGGATGATTGGGTAGCTCAAGAATCTGTTACATGAACAAACAAATAAACAATTCAGAAGTACAAAGCATACACTTATAATAATTCAAAAAGCTCCATGACAATGTCTATACCTCCATTCTTTGACCAGTTTCATCCTTCCCAGTAAAAGAAAGACCAGCATTTTCAAGACGAGCTACCAATTCAGGATTCACCTGCATATATATGACAACATCATTTTCTGTTCCATTCAAATTTAAAAGATAATTTTATGCATGACAATGCAACATACCTCATATCTGTGCCGATGTCTCTCATCAATATAGCTTTTGCCGCCATATCTAAGAGGCAGGATCAAAGGGTTAGAAACCTAATAAACCTCATACATTAAAAAGTATATTTTAATCTATGTTAACATCAACATCAACACCACACCACCTACCTTTATCACAATTTAGTCAGGATATGTGATCAATCAACCCAAATGAATAACAAGTAAAGATTGAGGGAAAAAATGGGGAAAATAAATAAATAAATAATGAAATTAATAAAACAAAACAAAAAGTTGAAAACTGAAACTTAAAAGATAAAAATACAAAAAAAATAAAAAATAAAGTGATAAAAAGATAGATAAGAGAAAAAAAAAAAAAACTAGATAAATAAAAGGGAAAAATATTATAGAGAGGAAATGAATTATACAACTAGATGCTTTCATGCCAAATAATTTATAGTGCAGTCATGCGCTGAAACACAAATCAGTACTCTCATATTACTGCATAAGCACAAAATGTGTCCTCAAAAAAATTGAATGGAATGATAATACTTACAATTTTGCAGATTTGCATTCCTTGACCTGGAAATATGTCCTCCTAGATCCAAGACGCATGGTGCCCCCCATATGTGTCTTTGATCCCTATACGCCAAAGTTCAAAGAAATCAGAAACAGAAAAATAAAAAAAGACACTTTCTGTCTAAATTATTTTTCTAAGCATTACATTAGAATGAGATAAACACAAGTATAGACACCTCAGGCATAAATATGACATAAGGACTTTTGGTATTTGGATCAAATTCAGTGCTATTAGCATCTTGTACACCAAGAACAGAACGTGCAAACTCTATGACAGCAATTTGCATTCCAAGACAAATGCCAAGGAATGGAATTCTGTTTTCACGTGCATATTTAGCTGCAATTATTTTTCCTTGCACTCCTCTATCCCCAAATCCTCCAGGAACAAGAACACCATCAGCACCCTGAAGGTACATACAAGTTAGATAATAAACTTAGAAAGTTCATGGAACTAAAGAGAGAAGTTGATAACTATAACAACTGGTTTATTTCAAGAGTGTAAATGAAACCTTCAACAACTTCCATGCAGCCTTATAAGCATCAGGATTCTGCAACATTGAACAAGAACATATAGATGAAGTTGCTAATATGAAAAATAATTAAAAGATCTTGCCTGTAATGTAATGAATCAAAATCGATATTACCTCTTTCGCAGTTGCGTCTTCAAGATTGCTTGCTGGAATCCAGTCCACAAAAAGTTTCTTTTGGCAATCAACAGAAGCATGCACTAAGGCCTGAAGTAAATATTAAAGGTGACAAAATCATTCTAATGTCCTTAAGCTATATAATGTTCAGACATAGTGGAGATAAATTCTTACATGAGATGAAATTGAAGGTCAACAAAAAAACATAGGTACATGTACTTTATGAAGGAGACAGAAATTATAATACTAATGCAGCCATCAAGTTAAAGCTTACTCCACCTTTATAACAGAGAGGTAGGAATCTGAAAGGCATGTATATTTCCCCACTACGGCAATACGAACCTGCCATTTGTAAGAAACAAAATTATAACTATTGCCAATAATAATTGATAATATAATTAAGTTTAGCTTTGGAATAGCATCTCACTGGTTCATGAAGTAAATCACTAGCTTCAGCTCTACAAGTCCATTCCTCCAAATTAGGCTCTTGAGCTACACTGTATATACAATAAACCACCATTTACAAACCATCATTTCCACCTTCCAGAAAAATCGAAAAGGATTGAAAATTCTCTTTATCCGTTAAGTCAAGTCCATGAAATAGAACAAATATTGAGTGAGTTTGGAAGACTAACCCATCAAGGTTCAGCACTTTAAATAATGCTTCATGAGCCTTCTGCTCCTATAGACCAGAAGAAGATAATTTGTAAGAAATGGTACCTACAAATAAGATTATTTGAGTTAAGAAGTTTTAGAGGAAAACTTACTCTTAAAAGCAAAGGAATGTGCCAGATGTTGGGAACATCATAAAGAGTAAGAATGTTTTCTGCCTGGAAATATGAAGCTTTAGTAGGAAAACTCTTGCAAAACATCGACAATCATTTAAAGTAATACACACCAAAATATAGTTATCCTTAAAATCTCATACCGGAAGTAGGCAAAATTGAGAGAGTTTTGCTTTTGCATTCTCATCCAGTACCTGATAAACAAATGAGTGTTAGAACTCTAAATTAAAAGTTTACAGTTAAGAACTGTATTATGCAAATATATGTATTTGTGCTCATTTTGTGCATCTATTGGTACGTGCTTGTGTGTTGTGTGTAAGATCCATGCACAATTGTTCAAATTGTAGGAGAGAGAGGGGGAGAGCTACCATTGTGCTCCGGCATGCTAAGATATGTGGAGTTAGCCCTTGGCCTCGTAGCCCTCGAACACTATGCTGGGTTGGTTTTGTTTTCTAAACATTACAAAGTTAATTTTTCATGTTAGATGAAAGTAAATCATTTTCTACATGGATCTCACGGCGGGCATTCAGAGTTTATTAGACAGTACCTGTTCACCAACAACATTTAAAACAGGAACAAGGCTAACATGAACAAGGCAAAAGTTGCTAGCACCTGCAAATGAGCATAATGTAACAACAAAAAATAATGAACATCGATTTATACATCACATATTCACCAAAGACAAAGCTTATCATTAAATCGAGTATTCTCACCTACTCTGTATGAGAATTGTCCTAATGCCTGAATAAATGGCATGGACTCAATATCTCCTGCATCATCCAGAGATATTCTTATAAATTTACATAAACCATGGAAACAATCTAACCATGAAGTTTGAAGAATGTTTTAAATTTAAACAGTGTACCTATGGTTCCACCCAATTCTATGACACATACATCAGCTGGACCTGTTTTTCCATCAACTGGTATGTGGGCCACCCTTTCTATCCACTCTTGAATAGCATCAGTGATATGAGGGACAACCTAAAGATGAAAATAGCATAATAATATTAAGACCAAAAATGAAAAACTTTTTTTATCATAACAAAAAAAGTAGTACAATTTGACTAAGCAAGACCTGAACAGTTTTTCCCAAATAGTCTCCTCTTCTCTCCTTATCAATGACAGACTGCAATGAAAAACAGGAAATGAAAAGTTAAAGTTGGGGATCAAGGAGTTTGTTGTAAATTTGTAATGATCTTCAGAGACTTTCATAGAGAAGGACCATCATATGGGAAATGGAGTCTAAAGAACTTGCCTGGTAAATTTTCCCAGTAGTTATGTTATTATCTCGGGTTAACTTGATATCCATAAAGCGCTCATAGTTTCCAAGATCCAGGTCCACCTTTGAACAAAAAGAGAGTCAAGATTCATAATTTTGTAAGACACTGCTTTTGATCAATTTTATTTTCTTCTCTGAGAAAATTTGCATAAAGTTGAAAGTTGGCACCATACTTTTCTCTCTTTTCCCTTGAAATAACATGCTTTATTTTTTGCCCTTTTTGGGCATGCCATTTAAAATCAAAATGTATGATGAATTAGTGAATCAGGGCAAGTTGTGTACCTCACCACCATCATCCAACACAAACACTTCTCCATGCTCAAAAGGGGACATTGTTCCAGCATCTGTGTTCAAATAAGGATCTAGATAACAAAAAAAAAAAAAAAAAAACCAGTGAGACAAAAAAATCAGAATGTAACCCTTCAAAGAGGATAAGGTAAGAAAGAGGACTAATAACCTCATCAACCATTTCAAAGATTCTTGCTTAAGATGATTTGAGGAGAGTTTTAACTTTGAACAAAAAGGGGATGGGGTGTTTTGGTTAAAAATAAACAATAAAAGAAAAAGAAACCAAAGAACTAGAGAACAAGACACAAATCTTGACAAGAAAACTATACAAAGCTTTTTGGATGAAAAGTTACTAATATGCATGCTTTTTCCAAAAGATAAAATAAAATAGAAGTGAAAAGACAAAGAAAATGAAGAGAAAAAAAACACACCAATTTTGATAGCAGTAACTCGAAGTCCACAAGCTTTGAGAAGCAAACCAATACTACTAGCTGTAACACCTTTGCCAAGGCCACTAACAACTCCACCAGTCACCAACACGTACTTCATTTTGTGAATTGTGGGGTTTCAATGGCTTCCAATTTTTCACTCTCTGCAATGAGAAACAGAACACCCTTTTCACAGAACACAACACTAAAATGGTTTTTTTTTTTTTTTTTTTATATATATATTCACTCTCTGCAACAGAAGGAGCTAGCTAGCTAAGAGAGTAAGAAAAACAACACTGAATCTCTCTTAAGTGCTGAGTTTGAATGAGTGACAAAAGAAAGAAAAGATGCAGAGTATGAAGAAACAGCAGGGAAAGTAGAAGATTGGAGAATGGTAACCAATGGTAACATTCACTGCTTTATATACAGCATTCTCCTTCTGATTCCAAGGATGAGACATAAAGAGAGGAGAGAGAGTATGAGAGAGAAAGTAACGGAAAACTTTGAACATTAAGAAAAAACAAAAAAAAAATGAAATTTGCATTTACTGTAAAACATAAAGAAATAGAATAAAATAAAATTATGTTAAACTTTCATTTATTGTAAAGCATAAAAAATAAATATAACAAAAAATAACATTTGTATTTAATGTAAATGGTAAAAAAATAAATATAAAAGAAGCATATTTTTTAAAAAATATGCTGAAAAGGAGCTCTAGTTATTTATTTATTTTTTGGTAAAAAGTATACAATAAAGATTTATTTATTATTTAATTAATTTTTTTTTGGTAAATAATATTTAATTAATTTAACTATTATAATAAAAATAAAAAATTCAATTTATCTTTCTATATTAAATTTAAGTATTTTTACCTGATGATTATTTGATTTTACATTCGTTTATCCCTCTAAATATGTGTTCTTGTTTTAATTTTAAACATCTTTTATCTTTTAATATTTATGCTTTCTCTAGAATTTACGCAAGGCATGAATATTCACTAATTCTTTTAATAATGTATGACATATAATTAAACAAAGCAAATAATTAAGCTTATATCACTCGTTTTTTTTCACTGTAACAATAATAATAAACTTATGATATCAAATTTATTTCTCTGTTTCTGGTTTCGAGCCTCGTTCTTCTTTCTCGGGTTGCAATGTCACTAGTCAGTCACTACCCCTTTTCTTACGTAATCAATTGTAATACGTGGATCTAAGTCATTCTTGCTTCTAACAAGAAAGCCCCCTTTTCAATTTTAATAAAAAAAAATGATATACAATACAAATTTATAGTTTATTAGTTCGTATTAAATTTTATTGTTATTATATGCTACAGAAAAAAAAAATTATTGTTATATATAATTTTTAATAATAAAAATAAAACCCGTTGAGTCACATCGTCGTGTCAGCACCGAGTCGGCAATTAGGAAGAAGAAAGAGAAACTTTTAAATCCTGCGATAAACTGGCCAACCCGGTTGGCGTGGGGGCGGCAGCAAAGCAGCAAGGTTGGTAGGGCCAAAGTTCAATTTTGTATAAATTTAGGGACTCATCGTTATGTTCATGTTCCATTTTATCAAATTTCTATGATAAAAATTATGAAGAGAATTTTACTATTTGGCTTCACTGAACTTTACATAAATCTTTCTTTAAATTCTTTTAAAAAAGAAAGACAGAGAGGTTTAAAAGGGTACTCATTACTTATAAGTTCTTATTTTTAAGAGTAAATATTTTTTTGGTCCCTAACAAAAAATATGATTCCCATTTTAGTCCCTTACAAAATTAAATTAGTCAGTTAATCTCTAACAAATTCAAGGTGGACCTGTTTAGTTAAAATCGTGGTCTCTCACAAATTCAAAAAAGACCCATATTAATCCCTCAAAATGACTAAAATGGGTCCACTTTAAATTTGTTAAGGACTAACTGACTAATTTATTTTTGTAAGAGACTAAAGTGGGGACCATATTTTTTATTAGGGACCCAAAAGGGTATTTACTCTATTTTTAAATTACACCACAAATTTAGATTGTAATTTTTGTCTTGGTGACACTAAAAGACCCCTGATGAGATAAATATGTTGGAGAATACAAAAATATAAATTTAAATATTTTTTAAGTCATTTGTGTAATACCCCCCACCATATTTTTAAGATGGTACATGAATGAATACTAGGCATACATAAAATCATTCAATCGTACAAGATATCACATGACAAGTTTGATCTTGGAGCATAAGATTCAAATCCCACTGGAACAACACCAATGCGATAACATACCACAACATAGGACATACCAAATGTTGAACTTCATTTCTACACTTGATGACTTGGAACCTTCAGTTTATCACTTGAGGCTCTTCATTTTGAACTTTGATAAGATTTTAGGGGATGTTTGGTTGAGGAGAAATTTTTAGAATAATAGGAAAATGTGATTGATAGGAAAATGGGAGGGAAAGTAAGTTTGGTAGGAAAATGTAAAAAAAGTTGTTTGGTTGTAAAAAATTTAACCGAGGAAATCAGGTAACATTTATAAAATCTATGTTTGGTTGTAGGTAAAATATAGATGGGGAAAAAATATGATATTACAAAAATATCCCTGTATTAAAAGTTGAAATGAATCCAACAACGAAAAAAGAGTTCAAATAACCCTGTCAGCCCCAATGACCATATGTAAAACAGAGTTGGAACTGGCAACGACCATATTTTATATCCTCCTTATCAGATTTGCTAACAAGTTTCCTCTTTGAAATGGACTTGCAAGCATATTGCAACCCAGTTGAATTCTCAATGCATAGATGTGTTACCCCAAATTGCCCTCTACCCAATTCTTTCCCAAGTGTATAGAACAATTTCACATCCTCAAATGGCTTCCCAAGGATTATCTCTTGCTTAACCACAAGTGTTGGATTTGGGGCAGGAACAGAAGGCTTCCATGGTACCTGAGGCACTATTTGAGTAGATGCAGCATATTTTTCGGGTAATTGGTAAGGTTGATAAGCTTGTCCTCTTGATTGGTTGACCAAGGGGGGTTCATGAGTCTTCTGGTTATGAACACCAGCAGAACCAACATGTCTGTAACCATTGTGTTCTGGCTCTGAATCTTGTGGGTATGCTCGTCAAATGATAAGTGCACAGTGAAACCACATAAGTTGATATCTTGCAATACCACCTCTGATTTGGGAATCAATGGCTGGCTATCTCCATGAGAAAAACATGCAAATGGGTTAGATGGTATAATCACTTAGGTAGATAAATATGTCAAACCACTCAACCAAACAAGGACATCATGCAAACCCACTTCTCCATTTCCCCATCTATCTCTCCAAAATCCTCCAACCAAACACCCCCTTAAGCCTTTCATGGCCGCTAGAATGTATAGGAGATGTTGACTTAGCCACACTTGTTTTGGAGTCACTTTTAGAGGGAAAAGGAAGGAATGAGAGGATTTTATTTATATTTCTCTTATTTGTGAGTTTAAAAAATGGTGGAAAGAAATTGAAGATTTTTGTAAAATCCTCCAAAACTCTTCTCACTCTTAAAATTAAAGTTCCCCCAATATAAGAGTTTGAGGAGAAAAAAAATTAGAAATTACATATCTACCTTTAGCATTAAAATGCGAAAACTATATAAGTGTGAATCATTTTTTAAATGTCACACTACTAGAAAAGTCTCAAATATCGATGGAATTTTGTGACGAACAATATTCCATAAAAAATAGTGACGAAATTTTTGAAAAAAATCATATTTCGTCGAAAATAGAGAAGAAAACTTTTTTTTGTCGAAACTAAAGACGAAATTAAAAATGGAACGAGACTTGGTCATAATCATTAACAGAAAATTTTTACAGAAAAAAATTATGTTAAAATTCTTAACGAGATCTAAATTCTGTTGAAAGTTTCAATGGAAAATATTTCCATTAATATATTTCAGCGGAATTTGTTTTTCAATCAAAAATTTTTGACATAATTTTTTTACAAAAATTATGTCATCAATCTGCATCAAACCTCATCCCGTTTCATTAATCAACAACAAAATTTTTGACAGTATTCATTAAATAAATATTATGTTAATGCTTTACTTTTTGATGGAAAAGCAAAATTTTCAACGGATAGAAACTTCTATCGCCTTTCAACAAAACGTATTTCGATGAAATTTTCGTCGTTTGCAACGAAATATTTTTGTCAAAAATATGACCTTTTTTAGTAGTGTGAAAAGAACATAAATAATTTTTTAGAAATTTTAAATTTAATTTTATTTGTAAAATATAATAATTTTATTAAATTTATTAAAAAATGTAAAATTAAAAATATCTCAATAAAATTTCATTTTTCTCTCTTGTCATATTTTTAACTCCCATAAAAAGGGGAAGCGGATACCCTTCATTTTCCTTCCCCTCCCTCCCCCTTGGATCTTCTTCCTTCCTTTCCCCTCCAAACATCCAAATAAAACCTAAGAGAAAAGGAACAAATACAAAAAGAACTAAGATAACTATTATTAAAATATCTTTTACATTTGCACACTTGCTTATTTATACACAACAAGTTTCCCTCCCTGACAATTGTAACTCACTAACCATACTAACCACTTACGTGAGCAATACTCTAACGTCTTCTCCTACGTGGCACTAACAAAATTCTATTCTCCACGCCAAAACCCTATATGATATTCATGTCAGTGGATTCTGTTCTTGTCAAGTCAAGGTTGGACACAAGTACAAATACACTAAACCTAAACATGACACGAACAAAATTCTTGTCGAAACCTTTAACTCAAATACGACCTACTCATTTTGCAGGCTGATATGACACAACATGAATAACCTGCTAACCTCAAATCTATGTGTTCTCAACATTTACACAACTCGCTTATTATATTGATTGACACGACATGACACGAATAATTTGTGTAATAAATAATACTTTCATTAATTAAAAATAATACCATTTAATGACACATGATGTGAAATGAATAATCTGCTAGTAAAAAACATAATCAACCACAAAAATATTGTTCAATGTCGTGTTTTGTGGGTTGACATGCAACATGACACAAAATTTTTCTGGTCAATTGTTTTTCATTTTTTTAAAGAGATTTTATTAGTCGTCATATAATTTTCGACGTTATGCTATGAATGATATTTTAAGGTCTAATGAGAAGGGTAGGTTGATTGCAAGTCTTATAAGGCCATTTTTTATATTCTTAAGAAGATTGGCCAAGAGGCATAGTGAACCTATATAAAAAAGAATGTATTAAAAAGTAATATATACGTGCGTGTACATGATAAATGAATAAATGAAAACATAGAAAATTGAAAAATTGTAATTAATTTTTTAGAGAGAAGGAAGAAAAAGAATAAGCAAGTTAAGAGCATAAGTTTTACCCTTCGCAATGCTAATAGCCTTCCTCCACTTTGTCTTAAGACAAACAGTACATCAATCTCTCTCTCTCTCTGTGTGTGTGTGTGTGTGTGTGTGTGTGTGTGTGTGTGTGTGTGTGTGTGTGTGTGTGTGTGTGTGTGTGTGTGTGTGTGTGTGTGTGTGTGTGTGTGTGTGTGTGTGTGTGTGTGTGTGTGTGTGTGTGTGTGTGTGTGTGTGATAAATGAATAAATAAAAACATAAAATATTAAAAAATTGTAATTTTTTTTGTAGAGAGAAGGAAGAAAAAGAATAAGCAAGCTAGGAGCATAAGTTTTATCCTTCACAATCCTAATAATCTTCCTCCACTTTGTCTAAAGACAAATTATACGTCAATCTATGTGTTGTGTGCGCGCATGTGTTTGTGTGAGTGTGAGATAAATGAATAAATGAAAACATAGAAAATTTAAAAATTGTAATTAGTTTTTAGAGAGAAGAAAGAAAAAGAATAAGCAAGTTAAGAGCATAAGTTTTACCCTTCACAATGTTAATAGCCTTCCTCCACTTTGTCTTAAGGCAAACTGTACATCAATCTATGTGTGTGTGTGTGTGTGTGTGTGCATGTGCATGTGTGTGTGTGATAAATTAATAAATGAAAACATAGAAAATCGAAAAATTGCAATTATTTTTTAGAGAGAATGAAGAAAGAGAATAAGCAAGTTAAAAGCATTAGTTTTACCCTTCACAATGCTCATAGCCTCCCTCCACCTTGTCTTAAGACAAATTGTACATCAATCTATTTCTCACTCCATTAAGTCTTGGTTTACTACTTTCCTTCAGGTAAGTTTTCGCCTACTTCTTCCTTTCTTTAATTTATACTGTCGATAACAAATTTTCTTTCTTATCGGAGCATATAATGGTCTTTAAAGAATATGACAATCATTTCAATATATGTTCTCTCATCTTTTTCTCATCCATCATTGTATAACAACAAATTCACCTTAAAATCCTTATTCTCGCTTCTCTCTTTTTATGATCATGTTGCTATTGGCCAACATTTAGTATTGTATAGCATTGCGGGCTTTACTTTTGTTCTATAAAAAAATTACCTTAAAAGGAATTTTACGATCATACAAAAATTCCAATTCATTGTTTCATTTTATCCAACCTATTCTAATTATATGGCTTATATTCTTCATAATCTCTTTCCTTTATGCAAGAATTGTCCCAAATATCTAAATGAATTTTTCTAAAGTATCTCATGTCCTAACTTATTAACAAATTATTGTTCTCTTCCTTTTATTGTAGTAAACTCACACTCCCTGTACTTGGTCTTACTCCTACTTAATGAAAATTATTTAGACTCCAATATACTTCTCTACGATTCCAATGTAAGGTTAGCAGTAATCCTCTCATAAATAAATGTCATATTATTTACAAATAATATGAACCATGTCATTACTTTATGCTTCGAAGATATGTTTGTGGACCTACTCATGTCATCTACAAAGAGAAATCAATGGCCATACAAGAAAGACTAATGTACTATGTGTTATCATGTTATTGCTTTTATGATAGTTGTTTAGGAAGGACCATCAAATGAATGAATGACATATGGATCCAAATGGACTATGCATTGGGGTATTATATTTATTTGATGTTTAAGGTTAATAATTTTTTTGTATACAATGGTGAAACTGAGATTTGAACCTATGATCACATACAAACTACTCAAACCCCTCACCATTAGACCAATCCTAGTGCCTAAAGGTTCATAATTTCAAAACTTGAGAACAAAATTTTTAAAGAAAAAAGAATGTATCAGTTCAAAAGAAAGAAAAATGAGATAAATATTAATAACAAAACTAAGATAAAGTTATTTTATTTTATTGATAATTTTCATTTTTTTATATCAAAATTTTATTTTCATATGTATCTGAATTCCTACTTTTATCTCAACAATAATGCTTGAAGAGCATTCAAATTTTCTGTTTGAAATTCCACCTTTGCATAAACAGTAGATTTAAAGTAGAAATAAAAGGTCTACTATACGTGTGTGGGGCACTACTATTTGTGATGGACAATTTCCATATCAAAATAGCGATATTTCGTTGCAAATAATGTTTACGACAGGCAAACGATCGTTGTCGTATGTCTTGTCGCAAACAAAATTTGCAACGACATTTGTGCAATCAAATTTTCGTCTCACATTACGACGGTAATTTTCTAACGCTAACTCCTCCAATTTTGTCGCAAATGGCAAGCTTGGAAAAAGAGAATTAACGTTGTATTCCATCACAAACTGCAATGGGACACCATTCACAAAAATTGTGACGAAATTTAGTGGTTAATCGGTCACATATTTTGCGATCGTAATTTTTGACAATTTTCTTCGCAACATTGCGACAACATTACAAACTTTGTTGTCATAAACAATGTATGAAACAAGCGGCTAGTCATCGGAGGAGTTAGAAGGCTCTGTATCCGAAATTTTCTTCTTGTTCTTTTTTTTCTCCTCCTTCTCTTCATTAGCTGATCTCATCATGTGTAAAACTTTCCCTACCTTTTTGGGCGGAAGAGCACTTAGCTAGTACACGAATTTGCTGACTGACAACATATCTTCGTGGGACAACTTGGCAAATAAGTTCTAAACCTAGTTCTCCACTAGCCAACCAGTACTCTGGTCCGTGCACTCACTCGAAAATATACTTTAGCAACCCAGAGTGTAGAAAATTAGAATTCAAACATGTTTCCGTTTTTATTTCCTATTAATTAGGATTGATTATGATTGATTATGATTAATTAGGATTAATTGTGATTGATTAGAATTGATTGTGATTAGGATTGTGATAGGATTGATTAGTCATCGCTTAGTCATTCTTAGCGATTCTTTCTTGTATAAATACTCACTCATGTAATTTATTCAATATCAATATACAAAAACTTCTTTTCAATATGGTATCAGAGCGGGTTCGTTCCTACCCTAATTCAAATCTGAAATAACCATCCAAACACTTCCATCACCGTCAAACACCTCCTAAACACCGCCTTGAATCTGTCCAACACAGAAACCTAGTTTACTGACCTCCGATCAAAAAAGTGAGGTGACCATTCGACTCAGAAGGATTCGACGAGTCGACCGCCGCTGGACCCATCGCCGTCAGCCGCTGCACGCGCCACCACGCGCCGCCTTCCAGACGTTTTTTTTCCGTCGCGACTTGCACAGACCTTCTCGCCGGCTTCTCCCCTTCCTGTTCCAGAGGTCAGATCAAAAGTTTACAAAACTTGATTTTTCATCAACGGTCAACCCTTCTCTTTTTATTCATGGCTTCCTCAAAACACTCTTTTTATTACCACGAGCAACCTCCTAAGGCCACTAGTCATGTGGTCCAGCAAGGTACAACTTTCCATGTTGATAGTCAAAATCATTGGATCCTTGATTCTGGAGCCTCTGATCATATGACAGGTAATCTTGGCTTGTTTTGTTCATACACTCCATATTCTGAACCTTCTCGGGTCAAAATCGCCGATGGCAGTTTTTCCCAGATTGCGGGACACGGAACCATTAAACTTTCTGAGCTGATTACTTTGACATCAGTTCTTTATGTTCCTTCTCTGACTTGTAATCTCATTTCCATTAGCAAGCTCACCTCTGAGTTGCATTGCTTTGCTAAATTCTTTCCACATGGTTGTGTTTTTCAGGAACAGGACTCGGAGAGGATGATTGGCAGTGCTAGAGAGGATGGTGGACTTTACTACTTTGAGGAGGATGTGACTCATGAAGCTGTTTTCATAGAAAAAAACTCTATGTTTCCTTTTGATTCATGTAATGATGTTATGCTGTGGCATCGTAGGCTAGGCCATCCAAATTTTATTTATCTTCAGAAGTTGTTGCCAAACTTATTTATTAATAAAAGTCCAAGTTTGTTTTCTTGTGATATTTGTCAACTTGCCAAGCATACTCGTGCTCATTATCCTTCTAAAGTTCACCATGACTCTTCCCCATTTTCCTTAATTCATAGCGACATATGGGGTCCAACCCGTGTTAAAAAATATTTCAGGTACTCGATGGTTCATTACCTTCATTGATGACCATTCTCGAGTTTGTTGGGTGTATCTTCTAAAGGATAAGTCCGATGCTGCATCCGTGTTTAAAAAATTTCATGCCATGGTTCAAACCCAATTCCAAGTTGCTATACAAATTCTTCGTACAGATAATGGCAAAGAGTATTTTAACTCTATTCTTGGAGAATATCTTTCCCAACATGGCATCCTTCACCAAAGCTCGTGTCCTGACACACCCCAACAAAACGGAGTTGCGGAAAGAAAAAACCGACATCTCCTTGAAGTTGCTCGGGCTCTTATGTTTACCACGAGTGTTCCTAAATATCTTTGGGGAGAGGCAGTTCTCACTGCCTCGTATCTGATAAATCGAATGCCATCTCGCATTCTGAAATTTCAGTCTCCTCTTTCTAGTCTTGTTCGTATCTTCCCTTCCTTCCGAGGTGTCTCCTCCTTACCTCTCAAGTTATTTGGTTGTGTTGTATTTGTCCATATTCCCTCCCATCAACGGTCTAAGCTTGATCCTAAGTCTCTCCAGTGTGTCTTTATTGGTTATTCTCCTACTCAACGTGGCTATAAGTGTTATTCACCCTCTCTTCGTAAGGTCTTTGTCTCTATGGATGTCACTTTTTCTGAGAATGACCCTTTCTTCCCCTCGACTTCTCTTCAGGGGGAGTCTATAGGAGTAGATGAAGATCAGTCATGGGAACCTATTAATGCCACAGTATTACCTCTACTTTTGGAAACAGGGGGAGCTACAGAATCCTCACCATCAGGAGCCTCCTCAACATGGGGACAAGTTTATAGCAGGCGAAAGCCTCCTCAAAGTGTGAATAACCCAGAGCCTCTACACTGCCAGGATTCTGAACCATGTTCTAGTTCCAGCACCCCAATACTTGAGTGTCATGGTGAAAATGATCTACACTTGCCCATTGCTCTCAGAAAAGGTACTCGATCTTGTACTACTCATCCTATTTCTAATCATATTTCATATGGAAAGTTGTCCCCAGGGTTTCGTGCTTTCAATACTATGTTGGATAGTACAAAGATACCGAGAAATATACATGAGGCTCTCAATGATAAAAAATGGAGGGATGCTGTCTTTGAAGAAATGAATGCTTTAGAAAGAAATGGAACTTGGGAGATAGTGACCCTACCCAAAGGAAAAAAGGCAGTAGGATGCAAATGGGTGTTTACAATAAAATTCAATGCAGATAATAGCATCAACAGATACAAGGCAAGATTGGTTGCAAAGGGTTTCACTCAGACTCATGGGATAGATTATCATGAGACTTTTGCTCCGGTTGCTAAAGTCAATACCATCTGAGTTCTCTTATCTCTTGCTGCCAATCTAGATTGGCCTCTGCAACAGTTAGATGTGAAGAATGCATTCCTAAATGGTGACTTACATGAAGAAGTCTATATGGATCCTCCACCTGGTTTTGAAAGGGGAAATGAATCAGTGTGTAAACTAAAAAAGTCTCTATATGGATTGAAACAGTCTCCCAGAGAATGGTTCGACAAATTCACACAAGCAGTCAAAAGAAGAGGCTTCATTCAAGCACAGACTGATCATACTCTCTTCCACAAACACTCTAAGGATGGTAAAATTGCTATTCTTATTGTATATGTAGATGATATAATTCTTACAGGTGATGATATTGAGGAATTGAACACCTTGAAGAAATTTCTAGCAGCTCAATTTGAACTCAAAGACCTTGGCACTCTCAAATATTTCCTTGGTATGGAAGTTGCTAGGAGCAAAACAAGCATCACTCTAACACAAAAGAAATATGTTCTAGATCTTTTGTTGGAAACAGGAATGTTAGGGTGTAAACCTGCTGAGACACCTGTGGAACCTAATACCAAGTTAGGTATTGAAGATGGGAATGAGGTGGATAAAGAACAATATCAGCGATTGGTTGGTAAACTAATCTACTTATCTCATACGCGTCCTGACATTGCCTTTGCGGTGAGTATGATTAGTCAATTCATGCACTCACCCAAGGAGAAGCATCTTAGTGCAGTCTATAGGGTGCTTAGATACCTCAAGAATACTCCAGGAAGAGCATTATTCTTTAAAAAGGGGTATAAAAGGACAATTGAAATCTACACTGATGCAGATTGGGCAGGCTCATCAGTAGACAGAAGATCTACCTCAGGCTATTGCACCTATGTGTGGGGAAATCTTGTTACTTGGAGAAGCAAAAAGCAAACAGTGGTTGCAAGAAGTAGTGCTGAAGCAGAATTTCGAGCTTTAGCTCATGGAGTTTGTGAAGGAATCTGGTTAAGAAGACTTCTTCAAGAGTTGAAGATTTCATATTCTCTACCAATAAAACTATATTGTGACAACAAGGCAGCTGTTAGCATTGCTCAAAATCCTGTGCATCATGATCGAACAAAGCACGTGGAAGTTGATCGTCACTTCATCAAAGAAAAATTAGATGATGGAAGTGTGCATTTGATATATGTTCCAACCAAAGAGCAAACGGCAGATGTCCTTACCAAGGGCCTACACCGTCCAGCATTCGAAGACTTGATTGGCAAGTTGGGAATGATCAATATTTACCTCCCAACTTGAGGGGGAGTGTAGAAAATTAGAATTCAAACATGTTTCCGTTTTTATTTCCTATTAATTAGGATTGATTATGATTGATTAGGATTGATTATGATTAATTAGGATTAATTGTGATTGATTAGAATTGATTGTGATTAGGATTGTGATAGGATTGATTAGTCATCGCTTAGTCATTCTTAGCGATTCTTTCTTGTATAAATACTCACTCATGTAATTTATTCAATATCAATATACAAAAACTTCTTTTCAATACAGAGAATCTCCCAGGTCATACCTTGACCGTTTTGACAAAGAAACGCTATTAGTTAAAGGCCTCGACCCTAAATTCCAGGTCTATATCCTCCTTTCTGGACTACGACAAGGACCTTTCTCTTACGTGCTAGCATGACTAAGGAAATATACCATCCATCCCCCCTCGAACATCCTACCCCTGCGTCTTCCTAGAAGTAATGCAGATGAAGCATCAACAAGTTAGAAGATCGCCCGCCCCGAAGATCGAAGCACCAAAAGAACCTCTTAAGTGCTACAAGTTTCACAGATGTAGTGGCCATTCAACGAAAGAATGGAGGGTCCTCAAAGAAGAAATTGAAGACTTGATTAAAGGTGGCACTTCCAGGATATATAGAGAAAATAACCAGAAGAACAACTGGTGCAATGAACAAGCGAAAAAATGGCACTACATATCTTACAGAAGCCCATCGCTAGACAATAAGAGAACAAAAAGAACCGAGCATAGACACTCTAGAAGTGACAAGAAAAAGAAAGAGACAACCTCCAGGTCACACAAAGAATACAAGACTACAAGCAGAGGCAATCAGGAAAGCGAAGGGTCAGCCATAATAAAGCATAGGTTGATTAACATGATCTCTGAAGGACTAGGTAAGGGAAGGGAAACCACTAACGCCAGAAAGTAACACCTCAAGCAATGTTTGGCAGTCGCAGGAAGACCTATCGCCAAAACTAAAAATCCTAAATAACCCAAGAAGCCAAAAATTGTGTGAGATGAGGACGAAATTGAAGGAGTGATTATTTGGCATGGCAACCCACTTGACATTCAACCAGTAATCGCCAACTTCGGCGTCAACAAGGTCTTCATAGATCACAAAAGTTTAGCAGACGTCTTGTTCTTGCCCTGCCTCGAAGCTCTAGGCTATGGCCTAAAAGACTTGAAGGAAATTCAATGAGACATATTAGCCTTTAATGAGATAATCTCCAAGTGCTCAGAATGGTTGAGCTTCAACTGTCCCTAGGAACCCTCCCACCTCGAAGTCCACCAACGGGCAGTTCTTGGGGCTAGATATCCCTTCTGCCTATAATGCCATTTTAGGATGAAAGGTATTGGCCTACTACAACGCCAGTATCCACCCCCTCCCCACATGGCCATGAAGTTTGTGGCAAAAAACAACAAAATTGCCATGATTCGGGGAGATCAAAAGGTAGTAAGAAGTAGCTACAACATAAGCCTTCGCCAGAAATGCAAGAAGAAAAGCTAAAATCTGCTGCATGGTCGAGTTTGACGCCAAACATGATCCTTGAGTAGAACACTTCGGGCCGACCCTTGATGGAGCACTGAAACATTTGATTCTTGGTGAGATAGAAAAGCAGACCAACAACGATTGGTGCTGCTATAGCCCTTGATATAAAAAAAAAACTCATCAAACTCCTTCATGGCAACAAAGATCCGTTAACTTGGAAACCATAAGACATGTCGGGCATTGACCCTGATTTTTGTTGCCACAATTTGTCTATTGACCCTAAAGCCAAAATGGTAGCCCATAAGAAGAGGAAGGATGGACTCGATCATCAGAAAGTGATAGATGCAGAAGTTAAAAGGCTATTAGATGTTCCTGCGATACTAGTAGCAACTTTGGAAAGGGGTGTGCACACTAGGAAGATATATTTTGATTATGGCCAAATTTGATGATTTGTGACTTGCAGATTTTCCCGGGTCACAGGGTAGACTGACAGAATTTCCTAGATCTACCATAGTTCTCTTCCCACTAAATGGACTAAATAATCTTAAACATGAAATTGATACTTGATCTGAATTATGATTAAATGACATATTTGAATTATTGCTTGAGTTATGAATAAATGACATATTTGGAATATTGATTGAGTTGATTACATTGATTATTTTTAAATAGGTGTCTTGATTGATATTGGGTTATATTATCCTCATTTTGTTTTGGATTGGGGTTACCAGCTTTGCTGATTGTTTGTGTTTGTGTTTGTTTTGATGCAATGATCCTTCAGGGGAGCAGAGTTTTAGTGTTGCAGGTTGCAAAGGTTGGGGCTAGAAGTGAGCAGTGAGGATAACGACTCAGCATTTCTAGCTAGTCCTAAATATTATGTATAAAATCGTAGTCTTTGATTTTATTTGAATGTAATAAAGTTAGTTTTGCACTTGTCCCTGTACAGGTGCAACGGTAACATTTCCTCAAATTAGTTTTAGATCAGCTTCCATAATAGTTATAAGATCTTAATAAATAATTAAATGTTATTTTTTTTTTTGAAAATTTCTCTATTATAGGAATATTTTATTGTTGTTAAAATTGTTAGAAATGTGAGGGTGTTACACTTCCATGACAACAAAGATCCATTAACTTGGAAACCATAGGACATGTCAAGCATCGACCCTGATTTTTGTTGCCATAAATTGTTTATTGACCCTAAAGCCAAACTAATAGCCCAGAAGAAGAGGAATGATGGACTCGATCATCAGAAAGTGATAGATGCAAAAGTAAAAAGGCTATTACATGCATGTTTCATCAGAGATATTGACTACACCACTTGGTTGGCCAACCCTGTCCTGGTCACAAAGATCAGTAGAGCTTGGAGAATGTGCATTAATTATATCGACCTGAACAAAGCATGCCCTAAAGACGCCTACCATTTCCAAAGTATCAACCAGCTGGTTGATAATGCGCCAGGTTTCAAAATGTTGTCTTTCATGGACGTGTAATCCGGATACAATCAAATCCCAATGTACAAGGAAGATGAGGACAAAACAACTTTCATAACACAGAAGACCAACTATTGCTACACCATGATGCCATTCAGTCTTAAGAAAGCTAAGGCCACATATCAAAGAATGATGAATAAGGTGTTTAAAGACCATATCGGGCAGATTATCACAGTCTACATTAATGATATGATCATAAAGTCATGCTCCGACGAGAACCACTTAAAGCATCTCGAGGAAGTCTTCAACCAATTGAGGAAACATAACATGAGGTTGAACCCCAGTAAGCGCGCCTTCGGAGTGCCGAAGGAAAAATCCTTGGCTTCATCCTAATATAGAGAGATATTGACGTTAACCCTGATAGATGCAAGGAAGTTTTAAAGATGAGAAGCCCCTAGATGATAAAAGAGGTGTAACAAATGACCAGACGGATAGCTACTTTAACTCATTTTCTAGCGAATTCCATACACAGGACCCTCCCTCACTTTGGCCTACTCAAAAAGGGCAAAAGTTTTCAATAGACCAGCAAATGAGAAAATCCTTCCAAGAATTCAGAAAGGTGCTCTCATCCCTTCCTATTTTGACCTAACCAAACGATGGATAGACCTTGTATTTGTACCTACGATCAGTAAAGAAGCTATCAATGCAGCCCTGATTAGAGAGTCCAAAATCGACGGGCAGAGACCAATCTACTTCACCGGCAGGGGTTTGCAAGGGGCTAAGCTGCATTACCAACAGTTTGAAAAGGTTGCACTCGCCCTAGTTTTTTGCAGCAATAATATTGAGGCTATATTTTCAATACCACTCGATCGTCATCAGGACCAACCAATCGATCAGATATGTCCTTCATACACCTTATCTCGCTAGACGGATGATGTCTTAGGCAATTGAATTATCAGAATATCTGATCAATTACGAGCCTAGAACGACAATCAAGGCTAAATCCTTGATATATTTCATCACAGAAATGACTCACACTCCAATGACCACCAAAGACAACACTAGAGTAGCACAAACCTTCTGGAAGCGTTTCGTTGACGGATCCTCAAACTCCAAAGGTTTTGGTGCTAGCGTTATCATTTGAAAATTCGGACAGCGTGGCGGTAGAGCATTCTCTTACTTTTGACTTCACCACCACCAACAACCAAGAAGAATATGAAGCCATCATTGCAGGCTTTACTCAAGCCAAAGAATTGGGAGCTGAGCATTTCAAATTTTTAGCGATTCTCAATTAGTGACATTTCATATAAGTGGGGAGTACTAGGCAAGATGGCCCCCCAATGGCCAAATACCTGGAGAGGGTGAACGAGTTGTTGAAAAGCTTCAAAACAGTCGAGATGGAGCCTAGTAGACGCAAGGAGAATGAAGGAGCCAATATACTGGCTAAGCTAGCAAGCACCAAGAGCTAAGGGAATAACCGCTCAGTCGTTCGAAACAACCTCATTAGCCCATGCATTATCATGGCTATTTCAAATGTCGTAGAAATTACTGAAGAAACTTGGATGACCCCAATTGTCAAGTACCTCTCAGAAGGAGCATTTCCCCTAACCAAAAGGAAGTGAGGAAAATAATGAGGAGAAATGTCAATTTTGCCTTGATTAAAGGCCACATAAACAGAAGAGGCTGCTCATAACTGCTCTTAAGGTGTTTAAGTCCAAAGGATGTGCATTACGTACTTGAGGAAGTTCATGAATGTCTAAATAGCCACCACTTGACCGTTATACTATGGAAAAATACGCCAATGACCGTGTGAAGAAGTGCAATAAGTGTCAAAGACACAATGACATTCACCGAGCACCCCCCGAAGAAATGACGATCATCATCTCACCATGGCCTTACTACAAATGGGAAATGGATTTGCTGGGACCAATCCCAAAGGCGAACAGTCAAGTTCAATGGTTGGTGGTCGCAGTTGAGTATTTCCCCAAATAGGTCAAAGCCAAACCAATTGCCATTATAAGTCCCAATGGGTAAGGAATTTTTTCATGAGAAACGTGGCATACCATTTTGGTATCCCTATTGTTGTAATCACTGGCAACGGAACCCAGTTCACAGATGCAAAATTTAGAGAGTTAATGATGAATCTCCAAATCAAGCATTGCTTCGTCACGTTTGAGCACCCTCAGTATAACGGCCAAGCAAAAGTTGGCCAACAAGATGCTTCCCTAAGGGATCAAAAAGAGAATTAAAGAGCTCAGAGGGGCATGAGCAGTAAACCTAGATAACATCTTATGGGGGTACAGAATGACCACTTAGACTAGCACAAGGGAGACTACCTTCAGGTTAGACCGATGATATGATCCCGGTAGAGATCGGAGAACCTTCTTAGAGAAAAGAGCATGTGGCTGAAGAGACTAACGACCAACGTCTAAGAGAAGAACTTAAATTGTTGAGTGAGTGCAGAGAAAAACCAAGCAAGTAGACCTTGCCTTTAAGCAAAGGTATGCCGCCCGGTACAACAAGAGGATAGTCTCTAGGAATTTTCAAGAAAGAAAACTAGTGCTCAGGAGAGTTGACATTGGCAACAAGAACGCCCGAGAAGGAAGCTCGCACCAAATTGGAAAGGCCCTACAGAATTGCCAACAAGTTAGGAGGAGGCGCCTACACTTTGGAGACACTTGACCAAAAAGAAATTCCCAGAGCATGGAACACTCACAAACTTAGAAAGTACTACATCTAAAAAAAAGAATGATCACATCATTTACCGATCGGTAACTAATGTATTCGCTATATTTTATTGCTTGTTTCAATGAATCCTCTTAGCTTTCCCAATACTTATGTTTACGATTCATTTTTTACTTTTTGTTCAAATTTACTTTTCTCCTAATTGATATCATTGTGCGATTAATTATAAATCATTTCAATCGACTTATAAATATGCCACTTAAGTCTAAACGGTTAAAAACTTAACAAGGAAGATCAAGCAGGTTCTCACCCTCGGTAACAATGAAGACCGAGCAGGTTCTCACCCTCAGTAATAATGAAACCCGGGCAGGTTCTCACCCTCGAAAAACTAAAATACTGAGAAGGTTCTCACCCCCAAGTAACACCTTATTCTAGGCGAAAACACTTCCTCAAAGACTGGGAAGGTTCTTAATCCCAATAACACTTTATTTCCGAGAGGAAAGACTCTGCCGAAGACTGGGAAGGTTCTCACCCTAGGTAACACCTTATTCCGAGCGGAATCACTCCCCTGAAGACTAGGAAGGTTTTTACCCCTAGTAACACTTGATTTTGGATAAAAGAGCACCCACGAAGTTCATTAAGTCGTACTTGGCAATTTCCCGTCTAGACACCAAATGCCAAGAAGGTCCCCACCCTCAGTAACAACAAAGACTATGCGATGAAGACCAAACAGCTCAAACAATCAACATAAACAAACACAACACAAGATCAAACGAAAGAAAGAAAAAGAGATTCAAAGCAAGTATAAATTCAATGCAAATTAAGCAAGTAGAAGAGAAACATTATTCAAATATAGACTAAAAGGGTTGGCATATCGATCCATCAAATTAAAGAAAACAAGAAAGCAAGTAAATACAAGATTGAATAGCATCCCAACTCTTCAAGCTTGACCTTAATCAACCCCATTAGCAGCGACTTCATCTTCTTTCTGCCGCTTATCACTTCTGCTCCATCATCAGGCACGATGACAACCTCATATGTTCCCTGGCCGCTCGGCGGGCTGGTAAAGTTGATAATCACATTGTACGAGTCTTCCCCATGCTCCTCCACCAAACAATTATCTCTCACGATGTATTTGGGGTCAATGTAACTGAGCTGCAAAGTCATCAAACGGTTGTAAATTTCAATTTGCCTAACCATATTGTCAAAAAAACTCAACGAGGACATCACTCAATGCTTTCTTATACTCGCCAATTTGCCATTCCATCACGCTAACCTTCTTTTCCATCATTTTCATATCTGACAAAGCAGTTTATATAGCTTCCTCGGCCCCCTACAATTTGGTCAAAAAATCTTGTTTGGCCTTAGTTAACTCCCTATTTTCCTTGGTCCACTTGTCGATCCTTGTCACACGTTTCTCCAAAGAGGACTTATTATCTTCAAGGGCCTTCTTCTCAGCTTGGAGGGTGCTAACGTTGTTCCCGAGTTGACCAATGTATATAGTAAGCTCTTGAACCTTATTTTGAAGAGCGTCAATCTGCTCATCTTTCCTAGAAGATTGATGATTGCTCGCCAAAGCTATGGCATTAATTTCCTGAAGGCGAACAATCATCATGTCGGCACTCCAATGGCCTCGTTAACATCTTGCCCAGAAACTCAGACTAAGGAAAGATCGGCAAGGACCTCCACGCTAAGCGACCCGAGCGATGAAATAGAAGAAATACCTTCCTTGGTTATCCCCAGAGCTTTAACCAAGGCAATGGGTGCAGAAGATGTAGCCCGACCGATAGGCTTGGGATCACCAATGATCCCCCATAATGAAGTCCAAAACTTGTACTTCCCTGAATGTTGCAACTTTGGTTTTCTTTTGGAAAAGCGATATGGCCTCTTTGTTTTTCCTCTTCCCCCAGTTTGACTTTGTTGAACCAAAGTTTTCCAAGCCTACATTGTTGAAGTTTTGATGATTACAAAGCACCAACATGCTCAATATGGATGTACAACTTAAAAGACAGTGTGACAAGTCTCAAATGACTCTAGAAGACCAAGGCAACATGCAAAAGTGAAAAAATGACTCAATTGTGCAAAGTCAACTTCAAAGTCAAAGTATTCAAGTGAAGAAAAGGCCAAAAAGACTCAAAGGATGAAGACACTTGAAGATAATTGAAGAATTGTATTCTATTTATGTGTCATATACTTTTAGAGTCTTTGAATGTATGAAGTTGAGTTTATTGCCAATATCTCTCTAGATTGCATTTAGTAACATAAACTCATGCATACAAGTCTCACGCACATGGACAAATGTTAGATTGATGCTAGGAACATGCATTCATATATGAGAAGTGATAAAAGATCATTTAGAACCAAGTTAGAACAAATTCGGATGATTTTATGGTTGCTGTCATGAAATATCCGGATATATGAACTGTGTATCCGGATATGGTATCTGAATATCTCTGCCCAGAATATCCGGATACGAGTTCAAATATATCTGGATATATCTCGGGGTCACGTAATAATTTTTTAAGTTCGAATCAAATCTTTTTGTATCTTTTTAGATATCACTTGGGTTATTATATATTCATGTTTTAGGGTTCAAAAACATAGAGGGCATATTATTACATGCATTAGAGGCAGAATTACCCAAGTACATGTATAAAGCTTAATATTGATATTTTAGAGAGAGAAAGCTCTGTTAATTCTTCTTCTGTTTCTTTGTAATTCTGAAATTGGGAAGGTAGTTATGCTATGTTTGGTTTAATTGGAGTGATCCTAAGGTATACGTTAAGAGTGGTAAAATTCCGATTGAGGTTTGGTTTAAGAGGATTGATCCTAGGATTTAGGGTAAAGGTGATCAGGTAGATCACAGCTCTTATTAAATTCCTCTTGTAAAATGGTTTCTTCAAGCACCGGTTGAAAACTTGATGATAATGGAATGATCGGCCTCAGTTTGGATGTAGCTCTCAGTAGTAGAGAGTGAACCAGGAATATTCTGGTGTTATCTCCTCTTCCCTTATCTCTTAATTTTTCGCTGCATATTTCTCTTCTTTTATTCTTTATTGATAATATGAATTTGTTTTAAGGGATTGGGAATTTTTGTTATTAGTTAAATCTCTTTTGCATGCTTCTTTAAAAAGGGATTTTTAATTTTTTTTTTTGTTTAATTCGAAAAAGTTTAAAACATAATTCACCCCCCTCTTGTGTTGTTATTCAACCATTCTTTCTTTACAGACTTGACCCCCCTGAAGCCTTGTCCTTTGTAATCTGGCGAGCCTGATCCTTGGCGTCCTGAAGGACAAGTCCCTTTTTTCCCTATTCTCCATTTCCTCAGCCGAAGGAGCTTTTTTCTCCTTATTGTCTTTGCAGATAGTGGGAACTTTTCCCTTGTCATCTTATTTCCATTTCTTTTCTTTTTTCCCTTAACCTCTTTTAAGAAAGCTTAGGCGAGCCTCAAATACTATTTTGACATGCTTTCGACTATAAAGAAAAATCAAAGTAAGAAACAAATATTCTAAGCAAACAACAAAATAAAGAAACAAAGTCACCTCCGTAGTCAATTATTTTCTTTGTCGGCCATTTTCCCATTTTATCCTTAATCTTATGAAGACAGTCGGCCACAGCCTTTTTAGACTCAGATAAAGACTCATACCCAAACGAATAATGATAGGGAAAAATTTCATACTGACTCTTGGTCCAGTAAAGTTCAAACTAGTTTTCACCGGTCTTAGGATCCGCAAAAAGGGCTTGGAATTCTTCTTAAGCTCAGGGTTCACCCAGAAAAAGAGCTCCTTGAAATGTTTATACAAATCACTGTGAGTAATAAAGGCAGCCCCATCCTAGGAGACGCCCGAAGTGATACCGAAGTCAATTTCCAACCGTAAGGAGAGACAGAAAAGTAGTAAAAGAAAAGACGAACACTATAGTCCTACTGGTAGCGTTTACACACTCTTTGGAATGCCCAGATAAAGCCCTGAGTTTGGGATGAAGCTAGGAAGATGCCACTTTCAAATGGTGCAAGACCCTTATCTCAAATCTGAAAAAGGGAACCGAACTTTAAGATCGGTACAGTATCTCTTGTACATAAAGAAATGGTGCTTTGATGCACCCTTCGGTCCCGCTCGATCAAAAACTCTAATCCTCATTTACATTTCCCTTAGTAAGCTCAAGATTCCCCTTTGCATTGCACCCCATTCCTAAATTCAACGGATCTAAACAAGACGACATTATCATCTAAACATCTGTATCAACCCAACTCTTCGTCGACAAATGCTTCAGCTATAAATCACTCGTTATAGCCACTAAGTTACAGAAGAGTTTTTAATAGACGAACTTTGGAGGAGGAATAGAAAGAAGGTCAGACTCATCCTCAAAACCCCTAAGACTCAAACCTGCCTCTGCGACCAACTCTGGCTAATCGCGGATTACTTCTACTCCCCCACGAGGCTTTATTTTGACTGACCAAATTCAGTACTTCTCAACCCACCTAGTAAATTTCTAAATGACCCAGATGAAATAAGCAGCAAAAGATACCAATAAGACACACCTAAAGAATCATATGAATTTATAGAAGTAGAAGAACTCGAGTTATAATAAGGAAAAAAAATTGGTAACCAAGCCAACGACACTTTATATAGCTCTAAATCATTAGTAACTGCATCCTAAACACCATAGCGAATTAGTCAGGCGTTTTCATGATGATACCTTCCTGCTCGGTTAACTATGGATTCGTCATACTTGCGATGATGGTAGGATTTTGGAGTCAGAGGAATATAACGACCGGATCAACAGAAATAATGGAAAGGTTAGTCGGCCAGCGTATTCTTTGCACGGGACGGATCCAGGGATCTTGGTTGATATTACTAAAAGGACGAATAAGGCGCCCTCTGCCAAATTTTGAGCGTCTAACAGAAGAACAGGACGATTATACCCGTCTCTAAAACGGCCACCACCACGCCCATATCTTCCAACAGCCTGATCGCCATGGCCAAACCTACAAACGGTTTAACTACCAACACGCCAAGAACAACCGCCAGTGCGGCCAGACCCACCATTGACACCACGAGAGGAGACGCCACGTCGAGAACTTTGCGATGGTAGAATCTCTTGAATCTCCTCAGAGAAACATAATAAGGTTGGAATCCTACTATACGGTCTAAAGTCCACCCCAGGCACAAAAACACCGCTAGTGCTAGCATCAGCCTCAACACCTTGACAACAACTAGTAGTTCAGACATCGCAGACCCAACACGCACGCCATCAAAATCCAACTCCTTTACTTTCATACTCACCTCATTGGGATCCAATTCTTCTATTTTCACCACTAAAAATAACAAAATGAAGACTTACAGGCAACAAAGAACCCTACCCAGAACTCGACCAAACAACAAAAAGGAAAAACCAAAAACTAAAGAAAACAACACCAGAACTAAAGAATAAGAGTATACCTATTTACAAACATGGAAGATGAACGCAGAAAGATCTGGAAGCCAACCTTCTTGAAGTAGTAACCGAAGGATAAGAACAGAGTAGAAAGTTTGAGAATGGAAAATAAATTAGAAAAAATAGAGAATAAAAAGATAACAAAGAAGAAAAAGGGAAGACGAAGTTTCAAAGAGACGCCAGAAGCTCAAAGGTTCTAAATATTTGACATGGAGGGAAGAAACCCCTTAAATAAAGGATAGGAAAAGCCACAGCCAAACCCCTAGCCATTAGATTAAAGTAACCATTTTAATCAAACGGTAGAAGTGAAGGGCAACACCATAACTTCACCATGGACATGACAGAACCTATAATGCCACGTCGCTTAAGTGCGCGAAGTCTCTTCGTATTTATTTCTTGCACGAAAAGTGAAATAACTGTCGCAATTGTTATGATGTATTTCAAGAAAACGAAGAATGATCCCTATTCAAAGGCTCACACATGGCCATGACTAGCCACTAAGAATAAAGTTGTTGCACAACACAACACAGTAAAACCATAACTTTTGAGGTTGCAAAATAAGATAAAATATAGCAATCGCTTAACGGTCAAATCTTCTAGCACTAAAAGAGAAATACTCTAATCAGTCGCCCCGACAATGGAGATCAAAGCATAAACTCTCTACTAACGGTCGATTATGATCTGATCAACATATACTTAAAGAGGGCATGACGTACACAATTGCTAGTTTTCTATTTCCTAGGTGTAGAAAAAACACAAACTTCATCCATGGCTGACCATCGTAGCAGAAGAAATGCTATCCTGCTTGTTCTGACCGGCATAAAACCCTTCATTAAGAGACAAGCCCAACAACAGGAAGCTTTAGCCAGCGCAGCAAATCTCCTAAGATCGGTGGTGATGTAATATTGGGCGACACATTCATCTCGGCACTAAAACTTCGCTTGCTACCGAGCTGGGAGACTTCTATTTTGGCTGACTCAATTGGCTAGCCCAATAACACAGGCCCAATGCCAAGGGGCTCGTCCTTTCCCTGATATACAAACTATATTATACCCGTTGTGGCACCAGTGCTGCCACATCAGCCCTATCGTCACAATGCTACCTACCAAGATTTTCCAACATAAGACACCAAAATGTCTTGTGTCAAGGTGTTTCCCCTTCTTCTTTCCCTGCATAACAGACATTATGCTACCGATAGTGGGTGTAAGGTGCCTTGCGCAACAAGGCACGACTATGATGGAAATCCCCATAATAATTGACTACACCTCCTATCCCACCTAAATAGGGCCTAACCCTAACTACAAATACCCCTCCTTCTTCACCATGAATACACAAAATATTACTACTTTACTGATCAGTTACATTGTCAACTTGGAGAACCATTGTAGCCATTTAACACCCCTCATTGTTATAAAATGCACTTGGGACCTCCTTGCATAGCCTGGTCCTTACCATTGTTGTGACCCCCTACAGCAATTCTCATACTCATGAGGGTAACATATATGGTTCCCTTAAATAGTAAATAGTTTAGTTTGTATTAATCTCTTCTGTTAATTAGTTTGATCTGTCAAGTGAGTTTGAAATAATTTTTACCACCCTTTCTAAAATCTAGAAACTAAAGGCTACCTTTTTCGAATGATATGCAAAGTCGAAGCGAATAAGTTGCTAATGAAAGATTATCCATGCAATTTTAATTCATTTATATATATTGTTGGGTTTATGTTTTTTTCCTTAAGCATAATTAGGCTAAGAGTATGATAAGAGCCCAAGAAGCCTAGATCCCAAAGAGTTTAGGGCTAAGGTTTCTTGGTACTCATATAAATACTACCACTTAAGCCATCAGCCTCTAAGGTCATTCAACAGAAGCCATAAGCTCTGATAAAAAGTGCCCACATACTTCTCATTTCCCCTCGAGAGATAGCTTAGAAGGTTTACTAGAACCTAAAGCGATATGTTCGTGCTGTGACGCAGAAGAGATCGGTTCGTGAGTTCGTGTTGTGGCCCAATCATGGAGCATCATCTACGATATGCGCTAAAAGAGGTAATAAAAAAATGATGATGACCTATTGTGATGCACTTATAGTCTGCCCATTGTACATGGTCCAACCATTGATTCAAGAAACTCGTAGTCAACTAGAGTTGTGGCCCAATAAGTATGGCTCAATTGTTGAAAGAGGCAGTGATTTGAAATATGACAAACTACAATCGAATCCAAGTTCCAATAAAGCAGCATATGTGATTGTGATTTGTTTGGGAAGAAAAAGAAGACAACATATTTGGCGTGATTTGAGATTAAAGATTTGGGGTGTATTTTGAATTATTTATTTATTTTTAGATGTTAATTACTGTTATTTTATTTTAGGAAGTTTTATTATTTTTAGAATTTTAGATTTAGAATTTTGAATCAATCTATGATTAGTCTATAAAAGGGTGCTTATGACACTTATTCTAGGAGTTGAATATTATTATTTTGTTAATTTAAATTGAGAACATGAGGGTTATTCTTTTGATAAAATCCTAATTTTCTGTTTAGCCACTTTTCTATGAGCTTTCGGCATCATTTGGTATCAGAGCACTAGGTTGCCTTCAACCAATGGCTGAACAGAATCGTGGGGGTCGACGGCGGTGGAGTCACGAGAGTAGGGAACGTGGATTCATTCGTGAAGAATATAGACAACTGCGTCAGATTGACCCGCGAGATATAGAAAATGAAGAGCTTGGAAGGCGATTCCAGGATTTGAAGCAACAACTTCAGCAATTGGACAAGAAAATCCTAGTTTTGGAGTGACTATGTGTGTGGGCACAGAGAAAGAAAAATTAAGATTTGGAACGATGACTCGTGCAGGTATGCTTGAAAATCCAAATTTTGAAGCAAACTCTTGTGGAGGTGCAGAGCATGGAAATCCAATATTTGGAGCGGCGACTTGCGCGGACAAAGTTGGGCATTCAATTCGAAGAAGGAATGAAATTAGAAAACGCATCTGATGCCGAAAAGGAGGACTTCAATCTCTTGGAGATTCTAAACCAGGGACAGAATTGGGAAATACGACCTAGAAATCAGTCCACTTTTCAAGATATTAAAATGCAAATCAGGATTCCGGACTTTGAAGTCTATGATCATAATCCAATTTATAATGATTATCCGATCTATGATGATAATCCAATTTATGATGATTATCTGATTGTTGATAAATATCTCATTTATGATGATTATCCATCTTATGATGAAGATTCAGTTTATGATGATAATCTAGTCTATAATAAATCTGATGGTGAATCAGATTATGAAGATCTAATATAGGAAGAGTTATCATTTGAATTTTTGTCTAAAGAAATTGAGATCAGTGGAGATAAACAAGATTCGAAGATGCATCTTTTCCTAGTAGGGGAGAATGATGCACTTATAGTTGGCCCATTGTACATGGCCCAACTATTGATTCAAGAAACTCGTAGTCAAATAGAGTTGTGGCCCAATAAGTATGGCCCAATTGTTGAAAGAGATAGTGATTTGAAATATGACAAACTACAATCGAATCCAAGTCCCAATAAAACAGCATATGTGATAGTGATTTGTTTGGGAAGAAAAAGAAGACTGCGTGATTTGAGATTAAAGATTTGGGATGTATTTTGAATTTTTTATTTGTAATTTTTTATTTATTTTTAGATGATAATTACTGTTATTTTATATTAGGAAGTTTTATTATTTTTTGAATTTTAGATTTAGAATTTTGAATCAATTTGTAATTAGTCTATAAAAAGGTGATTATGACCCTTATTCTAGGAGTTGAATATTATTATTTTGTTAATTGAAATTGAGAATCGGAGAGTTACTCTTTTGATAAAATCCCAACTTTTTGTTTAGCCACTTTTCTATGAGCTTTCGGCATCACATTGCATCCCAAACTGCAATGGGCTAAAATGCTTTCGCAGATCCAATTGCGCCTACAATTGGTATCAGAGTTGGATTGTGTGGTTGAATATGGATCTAATTTTTGATTTATGATTATTCATGTAATTAGTTTTTCTTCATGAAATATGGCTCTTAGGATTCTATTCTTTTGTATGCATTTTGCATGTGTAACCTTATAATTCTTTTAAGAGTAAAGCCCCTTATAATTCTTGAGAGTGATAACATATTGTGGTTTAAATATTGAACTTTAGACCTATGGAGCTGGCTTTGAGCTTAGGAGACACACCAAAAACACTTCCCTTTTCTTGAACCTAATTTCATTGCAGGGAAAACCATAGAGGATAAAAGAAATGATTGCGAGAGAGACAGTTCATTGGATCCATTTGTTCAACTCGGAAGAAACTAAGACTCTCTAAAGAACAATCAGCTATTCTTGAAGAGAGCTTCAAAGAACACACCACTCTTAATCCTATTAGTCCAAAATCACATGTTTTTTTTATCTTTTTTTCATTTCATCGTGAATGTTATTATTTATTTACTTTTAAGATTATAAGCAGAAGTAGAAACTTACACTTGCGAAACAGTTGAATCTTTGTCCTCGTCAAGTGGAAGTTTGGTTTCAAAACAGAAGGGCAAGGTAAGAATAGAATTATTTTTTTATTCAAATATTTTCTCCATTTTATTTATATAATATGTTTTAATTTTTAATTTTTATTATTTTGAAAAAGCATAAGGAAAATTTGTGACCAATGTTTATTAATTATTGTGTTTAATTATGGAATACAATTATTATAGGGCAAAGTTGAAGCAAACAGAAGTGGATTGTGAGTATTTGAAGAGATTTTGTGAGACTTTGAAACAAGAGAATAAGAGGTTATAGAAGGAGCTAAAAGAACTAGGATCCTTGAAAACTTCACAGCCATTCTAATGCAGCTTCCAGCTACAACTCTCACCATGTGTCCCTCTTGTGAAAGGGTGGCTACAAATTCCTGCATCGGAGGTGCCGCCGCCGCCAATGCTGCCACTAACAATGGTTCTCAAACCCTATTGAGGTGTCTCTTAGCAAGCCCAGAATCTTGCCCTTCCCTAATGGCCCTGGTTCTTGTACCTCTCTTGTGCCCTAATTCTAGTACCTTCCCTAATGGAGATGCCCAGACGCCAGAACCTGAACGGAAAGTCTTGAGGGTGATGTCGAAAGGTTGCATTGCAAAGAAAAAGAAGAAGAAAGTCAGAATGGGTATCGTGTTTTTTTTTGTTGAGGACCCAACCACGACGTCATTTTATGTCCTATGTGGCATGTGACCCACTTAGTTAACGTGACACCTCAACGACGTTACTAACACCATAGATGGTTCACTAATGGAAGGACTAACATGGACCAGTTTGTCTTTCTTAGGGACCTCGAGATTAATTTTTTTAAGGGACTAAAGTGGGGATCATATTTTTTGTTAGGGACCCAAAAGGGGCTTTACTCTTCTTTTAATTAAAAAATGATGCTTTATTTGGTTTTTGTCTTTAATCCATGGTAGAAATTTCTTTGTATTTTCTTGAATTGTAACAATGAGGCTACTCCTATAAGATTAGGTTTCCACCTTGTTTTTTTGTTTCAATTTTTGTATTTTTTGTTATATTACAAAATTGTAATAAAAAGAAGATCCAATAGAAGTCAAAAACAAGTACGTTCGTCACTTTTTGGATGTGTTCGTGACTTTTTGGTGGCTGATCTGAGAAACCAACCACATGGCTTGAAAGAGGATAGAAGCACGAGAAGAACAGTGACCGAAACTGCCAAAAAAGGGTACCGGACGGCCTCTTGAAGCTGCTGCGTGTGGGCCTCCCTCACCATTACAAATTCGGCATGTGAAGGCATGTGGAGACCTAGTTTCAGGTGGTTCCAGGGCATTTTGTTCATCTCTTAACGAAGGTCCTTCCCTTAGAGTTTCGTGGCAAAATGAGTTCGGGTGACAACACGGTGGACATGATAGCTACGGTTAATAAAAGTTAACTTTGTTATAAAAAAAAAAAAGTTAACTTAGGGTTTTTTTTTTGCCAAAGTTTGGTATTTAGGGTCTTCAGGCCCATAGTTACCATAAGGGGGCTTGAAATATAACCTATGGACCAAAAGGAAGAAGCAGATGAGCTGAAAAGTTTCCTTCTGTTTATTTTATATTTTTATTTTTATTTTTCTAGGGAACCATGGATTAAAGTCTAATTATAATTGCTTTATTTTTTATGAATGGATGAATTATATGATTGATAACATGTCATATAGAATATGTGGTGCCATATTGTTGCATAACTCGTTAATTACATGAGCATGATGTCTATTATGTTTGAACGACTAGATTAATCGTCATTATGATAATTAATTCGTATCTCGAAATTTGAATGTAATGGTTGTTACATTTGATAGGCTAGATTAATGGTATTATGACATTAATTCTATTTTTCAAAATATGTTCATATCGAATTTAACGATAAATGTCATTATGGATATTATTTTAATTTCAAATTATACTCATAAATGACAATTATTATGATTCTTAAAATATAAATTTATAATTAAGTCAATTATTTCGGATAATTTAAATCTAGATAAATAATTGAGAAAAGTTTCCTAAAAGAACTGTTGATTTTGTGATTAAATTATGGGACTTCTAAAATGGTCATGTGTTAAACATACGCTGCATACCATAATCATGAATTGTCGTTGTGTGAAGCACACACTGAAAGTGAAATGGCCTTGAAGGCCGATGCATGTGAGAGGGAAAAACAAATTTTTTTTCTTAAGCGGAATCACACATGCAATCAAGATTCATGCTTTAAGACAGCATGATGTTAATGTTACCTTTGTTTGTGATTCGAACTCTAAGTTGATCAATGTCAGGTTTGAAGGGTTCAAACCCTCTAACGTTGATCCACACCACCCACGTCAAGATGCAAGAACTCTTTCTTAAAGAACCACCAATTGATCACCACAAAGAGGCTTGCTATGCGCTCAATAGGTGAAGGAGGAGGTAAGGTGAATGTGTTTAGAAGAGTGATATTTTCAGCAAGAAAACATCACAAAAGTGGTGCATAGAATGGAGTAGAATTGGCTAGGTGTTTTGTGAAAAACCCTAAGGAGAACCTACCCAAGTTGGCGCACAAGAGTGTGATTAGAGAGTCATAATGCAATCAGATTTTTCACTTAAAAACTGATTGAGGTGGCGCACAAAGAGGGAGAAAAAGGTAGAGTTGTTGCAATTCAAAATTCCCAACAACCTACCTTTGAATCTTCATGAGACTAGGTCTTAACCTAGTCAAAATTCTGATCTAATGGCCATCATATGGCCAGCCATATGTGCGCCCCCCTTCAGCCCCAGAAATGGTCCAGATACGTTGAGCAGTTGCGTTCAAATTTGAACCAACTCACTCACTGTTTCTCTCAACCAACCAAATCTGATTGGATCTTATTTAGTTGACTAGATGACACTCATAACCACCCAAAGTAGCGCCCCAATCAGCCCTTGGTGATCTCCAAAGATCTCCTCTTGATATAAGGGATTTGTTCCAACAAGATCTCATCTTATCCTTTTGTTATGAAACAACTTTTCATAGCCAATTCAAATTCAAATTCAAACATTTAAATTCAAACGTTCAAACATTTAAATTCAAACATTTAAATTCAAAATTCAAATTCTAAATTTAAATTCTAAATACAAAATTCAAATTTCAAAATTCAAATTCAAATGTTTTTTTTTAAAATTTAAATTTCAATTCAAAATTCGAATTTCAAAATTCAAATTCAAAATTCAAATTCAAAATTCAAAATTTAAATATTTGATAATTAATTTAACTAATTAAATTAATTAGTAATGTCTTGGACCATCCAAGCCTATTACATGATCCATGCGCCCTTTTCCTTTTTAGGTGGGCTTCCAAACTTCTTCTTGAGCTAACAACCATTATTAGGCCCAATACCTTTAATGCTAGATCATCATGACAATAAGGTGTTAGTGTGTGACCCATTAGGTCCAACATAGCCACTAACATAAATGGGCTCGGGCCCAACAAGCCCACAACCCATTTAATGACAACACAGAGCACTAGCAATGCTTTGTTGCCCCAGAACTAGTTATATTAATGACTTGATCATCCTATTATACATATTTGGTTACCGTATATATTTTCTTTCGTCTCGGTTAAATTCTCATTAAACCTAGGGTAAGGAAATGTATCAACCCTTGCGGTTTAGGGTAAGCTTTATTCGAAATAGGGAATCTTCAATTTACTGACTCTAAAGGTAGATCATCTCATGATCTCTTTTACTATGCATAGATTCCCGAGTCTCAGTAAATGTCATCCCGATTTTTCCGGTTTACAGATAACCTAATCTCTCACAGAGATTTGACGAATTCCTTCAGCTTATCACCCTAGCCCTGTGCTCTTTCAGGACAAGCCCAACAGTGTACCTATGAGTCTCCATGTTTCAGGAAGACGAGGTATACAATCAAAACATGCATTCTAGAACACAGTCTAGGTAATGACTTCTGGTCTAAGGAAAGACATACCCAAATATAAAGAGACTACTCTAATGATACTATCTGTGAGATTTCCTCATAAAGTCTCTTTGTGGTTGTCTTTACCTTGTATCCAAATACAAGTAGATAAGTCGTGCTAGTTTTACCCGAGATCACTGATCCTCATTCTCAGTGTCTCTAGACTAGGAACATAAAATTAGGAATAAACGTGTGGTATCCTTGAATCCTCATGATCGTGATCTCATCATAGATACTCAAGAGATACATGTTCTATTCCAAGGGGTTTATCCAGTTACTCATATAAAATATTAACAATAATATTGAGACAAAATATGAAACAGGATAAAGAGTGCTTTTATTTATTTGCAACAATATAAAAGGTCCACATATGTCCTAATCTAATCAAAAGATTGTCTCTAGGACATCCATATACTAACACACACTGCCTATCATGACCGAATTTTAGAACCTTAATGACTTCAAAATTTTGATAAGCTCAGCGATGCATGTTCATCAACGCGCTTGCTTACATAGTTTTTGAAATCAAACAAAAGTTACTCTCAATTGCAATGTTATAGGAAATTGGAAAATTACTTATGTTGAATGTATGAGATTTAAATTAAAAAATTAATTTAACCTCCTTGCGCATTGTATGACTATTAATAAAATAATTATGTAATGTCTCACTGGATAAGCATGATTGAATTTTATTATATTAGACCTAAATAATCAGGGGAAGATATTTAAATTAAGAAATTAATTTAACCTCCAGGCGCATTAGTGGGTCTATCAATATAATAATCATGTGAAACCCCCCGGATAAGCATGATGGGATTTTATTAGGGCTTAATAATTTAAAATTTTTAATGATGTATTGTACGGTTCATTACTTCTTAATACTAAGTTATTAAAGACAATTTTGAAATTAAACAATGAATTTTACATTCAACAAGGCTTATGAAAAATACTCAATAAAAATATTGAAAGTGTGAAGATTTTAAATTAAGTATTTAACTTTAAAACTTGTGGGCTCCATTTGTGGGTTCATTAATAAAATGGTCAAGTGAACAGATAAACATGACCAGATTTTATTTGATTGAACATTAATAATTTCAAATTTTAGTAAAGTATTGTATGGACCAACTCGGTAATGCTTGGATGCTAAGGATAATTTTGAAATTAAAGAATGGTTAATTACATTCAACTTTGGTAAAGTTATTAACCTTCCTATAATTTCAAATTAATTATAGGAAATTGGAAAATTACTTATGTTGAATGTATGAGATTTAAATTAAAAAATTAATTTAACCTCCTTGCGCATTGTATGACTATTAATAAAATGATTATGTAATGGCTCACTGGATAAGAATGATTGAATTTTATAATATTAGACCTAAATAATCAGGGGAAGATATTTAAATTAAGAAATTAATTTAACCTCCAGGCGCATTAGTGGGTCTATCAATAAAATAATCATGTGAAACCCTCCGGATAAGCATGATTGGATTTTATTAGGGCTTAATAATTTTGAAATTTTAATGAAGTATTGTACGGTTCATCACTTCTTAATACTAAGTTATTAAAGACAAATTTGAAATTAAACAATGAATTTTACATTCAACAAAACTTTGAAAAATACTCAATAAAAATATTGAAAATGTGAAGATTTTAAATTAAGTATTTAACTTTAAAACCCGTGGGCTCCATTTGTGGGTTCATTAATAAAATGGTCAAGTGAACAGGTAAAGGTGACCGGATTTTATTTGATTGAACATTAATAATTTCAAATTTTAGTAAAGTATTGTATGGACCAACTCGGCAATGCTTGGATGCTAAGGATAATTTTGAAATTAAAGAATGGTTAATTACATTCAACTTTGGTAAGTTATTAACCTTCCCAACGAGGCTCTAACAATTTTAATTTCTACAAGTGACTTGTCCAACGTAAGTCTTGTAAAGAAAACTAAAGATTGTTAACAATAAACAAAAATAGTTATGAGAATCTATGTGCACTTAATTTGTTTATTGCATTATTTGTTTGTAATTATGTGCCTTGTTGTTTTTCAGAAAGTGTCTTCCTTCAATCCTTTAGGAATGATTTTGAGTCGAAAACATCTATATGGTACCAACTATGAATAGTGGAAAGCAAACATTGATATTGTTCTAAAACATGAAAAGCTAAAATTTGTCCTGACAATAACAAAGCTATGGAAACCTAGGCAACAAAGACGTAATACCCAGATTGAGAAAGGGTAGATAAAGCAGTTTTTTGCTATGTTGTTGTCAGTCTTTCCAAACACTTGCAAGATCGAGTAAACATGGTCAAGAGTGAAGTATAGATGCTTCGGACTCTTGATGAAAAGTATGTTGTATCTAGCGGCCCTGCTAGACAGAATACAATTAATGCATGCTTTGTTAAGAGTTCTGTTAAATCCAAAAGGGGAAACCCAATTGTGGTAACAAGAAATAATGGTCTGGTTATCAGTTCTCAAATCAGATGCTATGAAGCATCCAAAAGGCATGTGCTTTGTAACACCTCGTGTTAACCCGGTTTTTTATCATGTCATCGTATTAAGCCACGCTTAATTTAAAAATGCGGAATATCTTTTTCTTTTCAATTATGACGCCATTATGCTTAGCCCAGTTGATTACTTAATCATTTTCATAAAACAATACCTGTAGGATATTGCAAAAGACACTATCTACACTGAATAACCTCGTATCGTAAAAATAGATGAGTTTCTACTCACGGATCTACAACACGTAGTCCGGAGAATATCCTGATAATTTAAACAACTCCAAGCTAACCTAAAGAAAGTCAAGTCATGTTATCAAAAAAAAAAAAAAAAGTCAAGTCAATGTGGCATGGACAATCCCCATGCTCACCAAATAAGGCATACAAGCCCAACATAGTTGCAACAACAAAGACATAATAAAACATAATCATAAGATGGCATATCAGCATCCAACATATAATTAGGTAAACAACAATATCAGCTAACTCAGCTCCGGCCTCCTGCCACCCGAGGTTTCAACCCCTGGGTTACCTAAACCTGAAATATGTGCCCCAAACGTGGGGTGAGATCTCTAAACAGAAATCTCAATAAGACAAGGGGTCCTCAAGGATCTTCCACCCCAAGCTCACTTACATGTGCAATATAAGTTCCAAAATCAGTGCAATGCAACAGATAATCATGTCATGTGTGTTCTAACAATTCTACTGATCAGAGAAGTGCAGGAATACGTCTATTACCCACACAATACCAGCCCATGTTGTACCTGCCCCCAGTACCACCCCATGGCTTCCTGGCTAGGCGAAACACCACATACATATCATAAGCATTTTGCACTTAACAGCTCTATAGCATTTCAATAAAACAGTACATGAAAACACATCATGCATATAAACCATACCCCCATAGGATATAGTGGAACAAACAATGGCTAAACCGAGGACACGAAAGCTTACCTTGCAAGCTAACAATCCAATGCCAAGAGTCCAATCAAAGCTCAAAACCCAACACAGCAGAATCACAATCTGATTTGGGACCAGCAATCATATCAATAACCATAGCTCATAAGCATAAACATTAAGACAACGCTTCTCTTTTACGTTTCATGTCTTAAGGCTTCTCACAAAGCCACAAGCCCTTAATCCCTTGATTCTGACTTAATTAGTCATTACAGAAGTTCAACTTATACCAACTAGGGTCCACAAACCCATAACTTAGTTCTCTATGAACAATACCGTTACTGTTCACGCAAACCCAGAATATTTGGATATATGTCGGGGGCATATCCGGATATCAATATCCGGATATCTCTCTGCCAATATCCGGATATCCAGACCCCCATATCCGGATATCAATATCCGGATATCATATCTGGATATCAATATTCGGATACCATATCCGGATATTTCGCGACAGAATACAGTTTCTGCATTTCGCGAGATATCACTCCAAAGGTTCATCTTTTAACCCACTAAATCGTTAAAGCATGCATTTTTACTCTGTTCAAGGTTCATATACAGATTACATACTTGGTTAACTCATTAACATGGCAAGACTCAAGCTTTAACCCATTAAAACTCATGATTAAGTTAGGGAACATACCCAAAGCTTCAAAACAGAAGCAACAAAGGCTCTTGGAGCTCACTTGAAGCTCCCTAAGTCAGGCTAAGCACAACCCACGAAAATGGTGATCAAGAGAGCTTCTTTCACACCAAAGGTCACTCCTTGACGCATAAAATGCCAAGATAAAAGCTCCCTCTTCATCAAACTCCGAAAACAGCCCTTCCACTCCACCAAACTAGAGTCCACAACTCAGCAACAAGCTCACAACCTACCCCCAATGATAACTCTCACACACACCAAGTGTTTAGGAGAAGAGAAATGGAAGAAAATGGCCTTTGGCTTAAGAAAAGGTGAAGAGAACCAATGGAACAATAGCAACTAATCAGCCACCCCAACAAGTCACGTAGGAATGCAAGGTGCCTAGGGTTTTGGGCCTAAAATGAGTATTTATAGTCACCTAAGCCTTAATCGCACAATATTAGCGCTAATTGCTACGCTTAGCATTTTAATTCCAAACTTTGGAATCTGAACCTACTCATTTTTTTAAGATTTTTCATATTTTTATTTTATTTTTCGCAGCACCTTTCCGGTACGCGCTTTTCCATAGCCAGTATCAATTCTGGCACCAGTTCTCATTATTTTAACTTGATACTTGAAATCACAGTCCTACATATTATTCTAAGAATATTCATGCACTTATTATAATTTTCCGGGATACTTCATCGGTACGCATTTATACCGACTAGCAGAACCGGTATCTACATTTATCGTCAGAAAAGCGACTTTCAACATTATTACTCACTTACTATATTTATTTAAGTCTCATTAATAATTATTAGGGTCAATTATGAAATTATTTTCTAATTTCACATAATTAATTAATTAACTTTCTTAATTAACGGTGCGGGTTCTTACATGCTTCAAGTGAGGACTGAAGGGACACTAAAAGAAAAATTGCCCATGGATGATGAAAAGAAACAGACATGGGTAAGTTAAGGTTTGGTTAGTGGATGAATCAATGATTCAGGAACCACTGATTATGTTAGCTACTATTTGCAGTAGTTCAAACATAGCATGCCTGTCAATAGTGGAGAAAGAAAGTTTAAGCTTGAAAATGGAGAACTTGTGTCTACATTAGCAGTAGGATAAGTTATTTAAAGGACTTTGGTTTTTGGTGACTGTTTATTTGTTCACATGTAAAAGAACAATATCAAGGAGTTGTTAACACATAATATGTGAATTCTCAAGAAATTGAAGATACATCATTTGACCCAATCTTGGATCTACCTGTTTTACACAAGATCTGATGCAGTACATTCGTAGTGGAAGAAAACCTTGTTAACTCTCAAGTTACCTCTTGTTGAGTGACATTGATCCCACAAATTACGATAATACACTAGAAGATGTTGTTGATCAAGTGTTGCTAAAAGTTATCAACCATGAGGTGGAATACTTGTATTTAAACTCTATTTGGTCTCCAGTAAAGGCACCAAGAGGGGTAAAACCCACTAGGTGCATGTTGACCTACAAGGCAAAGAAAGGATAGACATGAAGGTAAAACCTTCAAAACAAGTTTGGTGGCAAATGTTTGTCAAGCGCCATGTTTGAGTCTATCCAAATTCTCTTAGTTGTTGTTACAAGTCTCAATTATGAGATTTTATTTGGGAGATGGATGTCAGAATAACCTTTCTGGATGAAAATTTAGAAGAGGATATCTACATGCATTAACCAAAAATGGTTTATAGCTAATGGGCAGGAACACACAATATGCAAGTTGTGAGAGTCCATTTCATGGACTTAAGCAAGCATCCAGATCATGGAACATCAGTTTTGTTCAGGTTATCAAATTTTTTGATTTTGAGAAAACCTTGATGAATCGTGTGTATCTACATATAAAGGATCCAAGGAGAGGCAATAGCTTTTCTGGTACTTTATATAGATGATATGCCCTTATTGGAAATAACATAGAGGTATTATCGGGCATAAAGAGTTGACTGAGTAAGAGTTTTGATATGAAAGACTTGGGAAAACCAATTATATTCTTGGTATAAAACTCTTATGAGACTAGAAGAATAAGTTATTGGTATAACCTTAGGCTACTTACATTGACAAAACTCTTGCCAAAATTCAACATGGGAAATTTTAAGAAGGCAATTATATCTCTCAGATGTGAAATTTATCTTCCTAAGGAGTAACTTCTAAAGACTCATAAGAAGGAAGAATGCATGAGTAGAATGCATGAGTAGAATACCTTTTGCTTTGGCAATAGATAGTCTCATGCATATCATGTTGGGCGTTAAACCAAACATCTGCCACGCAGTGAGAGTAGTTAGACGGTATCATTCTGGTCCTCGAGGAATACTAGATTATTGTTAAGCATCTACTCAAGTATCTTTGGAGAACGAGAGATTATATGTTGGTATATTCTAATGAGAGTCTTGAAAAGTTGAGCTTTCACAAATTCGATTTTTCAAGTGGATATTGACTCAAGAAAATCAACCTCAAGCTAAGAAGTATACATTAAACTAAGATAGCATCAAAGGTAGATCTTACAGATCCAGTTACTAAGAGTGATTCTGAACTTGTGTTCGAGAGGCATGTTACCTCTTTGGGTTTTAGGAGGATCCCAAACTTGCATTAAGCGAGTGGGAGATATTGTGTTCATTATGCTCTTGGAGTAAGATAATGAAACAATATAATAATTTTTTGAATTTTACAAATAAGGTATTATTCATTGTTTTGTGCATACAATCTACAAACATTAAGGTCAGGATCAATTTTGGAGTATATGATCATTTGGATACATTCATGGAGGACATTATCATAGGTTCTCATGATTAATGAATTGGTTCACAACTATTAAATAAAGTTGGGCGTTTTATTTAGGCTGCAATATTTTATTGAAAGGTTTTGTCTGAATCATTATAAAATATTGGTGTGAATTAACATTCACATTGAAAGCATCAAAGAGAGATTTGATTAAGGTTGTTTTTTGTCATAAGATATCAAATCTCCAGTTAACTATAGTTATGTAATTGCTCTTAATCCTGAGTTTATTATTGGATTCTTCTTTTCTCGTGTTGTAGGAGAATTCTTTTTCCTACTATAGACTCAAGATGTGAGGGGTCCCACCTCCCATTAAAAAACAAATAAAAAAAGTTATTGCACACATTTTGATGTATCACTAGTAGGAGAAAGAATTCTCCTATAACACGAGAACTATTTTACCCTTATTATAAATAGGTAATTGAATAGTTTTGATTCTTTGATTTAAACTAGCAGACTGATCACTAAATAGATACAAATAGGTGCAAATTCTGACATTACCACAAACCACTTGGTTCTTTCGCTCCTTGCTCGCGGAGCGGCATACCAAAAAAAAATGCCTCAGATTTGAACCGATAACTTAAGCCAACAGGTGAGGCTCGATCTATTGACGGTCAATAACTCGATATTTTGGGAGTGAAATTATTTAATTATTGGTATTTATGAGATAAGCAACATGAAATTTGTAGGATATGTCCCTTGATATGTTTCGGTACTTGGATATTGAAAAAAATGGCTAGTGCATATAATCCATTAGAAAAATTATCACAATCAAGGGAATAAATAATTGATTGATTAATTGAAAACTTATCAATCAATTATTGACATTCTATAAAGGGGCGATGTGTATTCATGTTATATATGTTATTAATCTTGGAGTTCAAGTTCGAGTTTTTAGTAGAGTAGCACCAAATTATATAATCATTCATTAATTATCAAGAACCTTGATTAATAACATATGTTAGATCTCCATGCTAGCTTGAGATAAGGGATGAGGTGATTTTCAGTTAATGATGATTTGTGGGTTATATGGTCTTGGATTTTGAACTCAAGTTTGTACCCAAAAGAGCAAGTGAGAGATTGTTGAGTTTATACTCTTTTACTTAAGCTCAATTGGGTTAAGAGTATGAGAAGAGCCCAAGAAGCCTAGAGCCCAAAGAGCATAGGGCTAGGATTTGTTGGTACTTATATAAATATTATCACTTAACTCATCAGCCTCCAAGGTCATTGAACAAAAAAAGTAAGCATGGATCTGAAAAAGTGACCACACATTTCTCATTCCCCCTCGAGAGATAGCTTGGAAGGTTTACTAGAACTTAAAGAGATTTGTTTGTGCAGTGACGCAGAATAGATCATATCGTGAGTTCGTACGGCGACACGGAGGACACCGACTCGTGAAGCATCATTTACGATCTGTGCTACAAGAGATAATCAGAAAAACGATGATGATCTGTTACAATCCAAATCGCAACATTTTAGATCGTTTTCACATATCCAATTGCGCATACACACACGTGTGTGTGTATATATATATATATATATATATATATATATATATATATATATATATATTTTTTTTCTCTTTTGTTCTATGTTATACAAGATCTAACTACCCAACAAACTCTTTTCTTCTAAATTAACCACACAACAACTTGTCAATAAGAAATGGACCCACTTTTTTTATTTTTTTATTTTTTATAACAACCAACTTTTTATTTATCTTATTAACATAAATACATATGTGGTCCCGGTAATAGCAGGATCAAAATGCATCATGACAAGATATTCAAGGTCCATGACATTAGCAAATTGATAATTTCTTTATTTCATTTATAAAATATTTTATCATTTTCTCACCCACTTTGTTTTTCCGTTTTGCTCAGTTTCGTCTGGATGGCGTAATCTCTTTTTTCAACGTCAAAATATTCAAGAAACATTACTACGAAACATTTAACAAAACAAAAAGCTTTAATTATTTATATTCGTATTTATTTATTATTATAAAACCAATACCTTAATATTTAGATGTATAATATTTAAATAATTTAATTTTTTTTACTCAAAATTCCAATGCTAACATCATTGCTAGCAAGTAATGTGTACATGACAATGCTCTATCAATAAATAAATACAAGATAATGAAAGTTATTGGCACCCCAAATATCAACGGCAGTTTTTTGCATCAAAGCAATATTTACGTAGAGTTGGTTTTATTATATGAAATCAGACTCACTCGTTATTATTACTTAATACTTATTTTGCAAAAAATCTCATATTTATATCTTATGATGCACGGACACTGACACAGGACACGAGACACGACACGACACGCCAACACGTTAATTTTTAAAAATGACATATTTCGACACGTTGAAACACGTTCTGATATTAAATAATATTTTTAATATATATAATATAATTTATATTTAATACATATAACAGTTCATAATAAGTCATATAATCAATCAAATATTCAAATTTCAAAATATACATATAAAAAAAAATAATTTTTCGTACCTTGTAAATTTTTAATGGCAAATTTCATAAGATAAAAAAATTGATTTATAAATAAATTTTTTTATTTTTAGTTAATAAAATAAAATTAAGACCAAAACAAAAAACGTGTCGGAGCGTTGACCACGTGTCAAAAAAAATTGACTGTGTGTCGAAAAAACATGTCAGTGCGTGTCGGAGAGTTGACCACGTGTCTCAAAATGTTGACCGCGTGTCGGACACGTGTCCGACACGCATTTTTTTTTTAAAAACAGCGTGTCCGGGTATCTGAGTTTATATCTTAGTAAAGTAAATAAAAAAAGACTAGGTTTAAATGGTTTAAAAAACACACAAAGGACCATCAAAGACATGAATTAACTGGTAAGGGATTGTTTCAGCCTAATCAATAATCTTCAATTTGAGTTCTTTGAAATTCAATTATATTAAGACTTAGTAGGAAGAACTTTATCATCCATTTAAATCTTATCTGCTCGAATTAAACTAATCAAATAATTAATGAATTGATAAATAATATAAAAAAATAAAACACAAAGATTTCAAATGAAACGAAATTAAAGGGACAAATAATGATGGGAATGTGAAAAGGGAAAGTGAGTGTCTCTCATATTTGCCAAGTGTGGTGTGAAAGAAAAGCATATTCTATGCACAAGCTAACGGATTTCACAAAAAGAGGTGTGATTCATTTGGCTTCTTTTTCGAAAGTTCGTCAAAAAACACAATTTTAAATTAAGAAAAGGAAGAATAAGATAAATCAATCGTGGAAGTTTGGTCAAACCTTGGAAAAGAAAAGGACCTCAGATATCGATAAGTCAAGCAACCGACGAAACAAAGAATCCTTCAACCGAAAGCAAACTACCTAACGACCAACCAACTGCCTACAACATAAAATACATAAAATATTCATGTTTTTCTTTTTTTGCATTACTAAATATTCATGTTTTTCTATTTTTAATGCTTTATATAAAAAAACAAAAAATATTATCCGCGTCCATTTCAGTTATAAATAAACTATATTATAAAAATATAAAAGTTATCACATCTTTATCATAAATAGAAATAATACTGCATTAACTTTTTTACACCCACACATTCTTTAAGAATTTTCATATAATTTATTGGATAATAATATTATTGTTGGCTCCTTTTAAATATTATTCAAACTTTTTTCTTAGTAATGACTTAATTAATTATCGGTTCTGTCTTTTTTATTTGTTAATGGTTTTTTCCATTAATTTACACACTCAAGAGAAGACAGTTGTCCGAGCTTTATTCTCTCTCCTTTAGTTACCACTTACCACTATGTAGTTTGTATTTTTTTTTTTGTTGGATTCCACCCTCCTTATTTACAAATAATAATAATAATAATAAAACACCATTATCGTAAAACTTAAATAAATAAACATTTATAATTTTTAAAATAAAAAATTAGTTTCAATATGACATATATAATATTTAAAATGACATCCATATATGTGTGTGTTCATAGTCAAATCAAAATATTTACGGATAAAATCCCTCCCTTCACCTTTTGGGTTTGGATTGTCCATTTGTCCATCATGAGTTCAATTAGTCAGAATATTATTTTTTAAGAAACTTTTAGAAAGACCGTTGGGACGAATGTGTGGGAAGCAATTCTTATAAATTCATAAAACTATTCATTTTGTAATCAACGATTTTTTATTTTTTTTGGTAAACTGTAATCAATGAATTTAACTTAAAAAATTATATACGACAGGAAAATATTTGCTCTTTTCTTATATCTTTTAATTTTTAATACTATATATTACGAGTATTATATAGTTATAATATAAAAAATTATTTTTTTCTTTCTCCAATCACTTTAGCTAACATGAAAAAAAAATTCATATTATAACTATATACTACAAGTAAAACATAGTGCTAAAAATAAAAAAAGAACACATCTTGTGTCCTTTAAAAGAACACACTTAACCTACATACTATACTCTAATAATTAAAATACTAACGGTATGTTATAGATTCGAGGAATTATCTGTTTAGAATTTTATCAAATGGGAAAACATTAACGATAAGGACTAAACATTGATATGATAACTAATGATATAATTTTTTTAAAAAAATAAAAAAGTGTGCTACTTTTTCTATTGATTCAAACATTGCCGCTTGTTTTTTTTTTTTTTTGATAATCACATTGCCGCTTGTTTAAGTAATGAATTTGTCAGTTAGATTACCAAACATATTTATGTACATATTTGATTAGTTTATACTCACATCATGAATACCTACATTTGTGTATACGATAAAATACCCTTTATTTAGTTGTGTAATGTAGGCCACTTCCCAACATGACGAGCTTTTTGTTGGTCAATAAAATACAAGAGGCAATTTAACAAGATATTTTTTTGGTCAATGACCGGAAGGACATGGATCGATAGAGTGGAAGTGGCTGCGTAAGTTGGGGAGGGAAAGTAGAGTTAGGCTGGGCTGATTTTGAAGGAATGGTTAAACATTTTAAGTGGAATATTTGTAAGTCGGAAGCTTTCATTTTTATATAAGGCACTATTAAAAAAAAAAAACTAGCTGTTAATGCTTTTAATAGTATAAGATTATTGAAAATAACAAGCTTGAACTTCATAATCACTATTAGGGTAAAGTGTGTGTCATTTTAAAGGATGTAAAGTTGTGTCATTTTAAGAAAGAGAAAGAGATAGATAAAGGTGGAGAGAGAGTTGAGAAAAAAAAAATAAAGGTGTGGGTCCCACCTCTTTATGAGAGTGAAAGGATATAAGTTGTGTCATTTAAAAGGATAAACACTTTTCCCTCACTATTATTATACTTATATATAGTTCTTTTTTTATTTCTCCTCTAGGGTTGGTAATGTGGATGATCCATTCCGCCTCCAACCTATTATAAAGTCGTCGAATCCATTTCACTCCATTTTTTAAAGTGGGTTGAAAATCTCAAATTGGTGGGTAAACTTGCCTATAATGAAAAAAAAGCAGTTTAAGTGAAATGTTTTAAAAAAAATGTGAAATATTTTACCTAAATTATCCAATTAAGTTAAAAACAAAAACTCAGCTTGTCGGGTCAACCCGCACCCAACCTACTTTAATCCATCCCAGAACATGTTGTGGCACTTAGTAGGATGGAAAAAGTAACCCAACCCACCAAATTCGACGGGTTAGGCAAGTTGACCCGACATATCCAACCCATTTTCCCACCTATAGATAACCTAACTAATCTTGTAGAGCTACATAAGACCACGAGAGTAGCAAATGAGACGAGTTAGGCAAGTAGACTCAACATATCCAACATATTTTGCCACCTTGAAAATCTCCACTATTTATAGATTACCTAACTAATCTGGTCAAGCTACATAAGACCACAATAGTAGCAAAGCTCTTGTCGTGACTTCGGCAAGTGCACTGATCGTAAAAGTAAAAAAGTGTACGTAAGTATAAGATCGTTTCCACGAGGATTAGCTTTCAAGCTCTAGTTCATTATTCGCGCTTTATTTGGACAAACAATTACGATAACTTGAATTAAAAAGTAAGAATGAACAAAAGCATACGAATTCAGAATTTAAAAATAAGCAATTAAAAAGATATTGTTTTGACAATCAAGAATAGCGTAGTTAAGGTTTCGATTCCCCCAGTTTCCTTCTTATGCTATGGATTAAACAATTAAGTAACTGCCATTAATATAATGCCAATCAATTCCTCTAAATTAATTAAGGATCAATCCCTTATTACCTTAATTCTATGTGATCTTAAAAGAATCCTAGTTCCCCGGCTATTCCTCAAGAAAACATGCATTAATATAAAAAATTACACGATTGCATAATTACCCTATGGCTATCCCTAGATCATAAGGATTATGATGAATTTATCAAATTAGGGTTCATGCACCAACATCCCTATTGTCATACAATTCTCCTAAATCAATCTACAAGGAGCGAACTCATAGTAAGCATTAAACATAGACAAATTCATTCAATTATAAAAATAAAAACTACAGAGATAATTTAATCCATGAACATAGGAACTCAATTGGGTTTCATCTACCCTTAACTACATAAAAATCTAGCCTTGCAAAGCGAAATTAAAGACAAGAGAAAGTAAAGAAAATCCACCAAACTCCATTGGTGTGATGAAGTGAAGAATCCTCAAAACTCTCAACTTGTTCTTGAATTCAACCCGCTCTTGATGCTCCAAAGCATGAAAGATAAGCTTCTCTCTCCAAAGTAGGATTCCCTCTCTTCCCAATTATAAAAAAAAACTCCTTATTTGGATCTGAAATTTCCCTTTTATAGGGGTAAAATCTGTGCCCTAAGTGAAAACAACGAGTTGGGTTTTCATTGGATCGCATATGGGCGTTAAAATGCTGGTTAGAGAGTTTAAACGCGCTTCCTTTGATTTTCTGACTGGAGGAGGGCTTTTAACGCTCTCTAGAGCATTTAAACACTGTCATCGTGAGAAAATTTTCTCCATGACAGCGCGTTGTAACGCTCTGGAGCGCATTTTGACGTGTTCCTCTCGAATCTTTCTTTCATGTTTTTCATGTAAATAACGCGTTTTAACGCGCTTGGTAGCGCTTTAACGCACTCCTTCAATGTTGAACTTGCTTCTTAGATGTGTTCCAGGACTCCTCTGATCTTTCATTTCCTACTCCAAGTCCTTTATTTCATTCTTGCCCAAATTCATATCAATTTACCTTCAAAACCAATAAGAACAAGATATGTTAGATGAAAATCTAACTTTCATGCTTTTTCACTATAAAATCTAAGCTTTCATTCTTTTGACTATGTAACTCATGTGATATTAGCCTTAAAAATATGATAAACTAAAGGTTTATCAGCTCTCACTGCCAAATTTTTAACACATTTACGTAACCATAACTCAAAGAAACAACCCTATCAATCATATATAATTCATATTAACTACTATTGCAAATAATTCTATTATATATATACAACAACAATTAACATGCAAACAAGTGCATAAACCTTATATAACAATAGAACTCAAAATTAATCAAGCACCTTTAAAAGTTTTTTCCTCAACCTTTTGTTGGATTTAATTTGCATTTAATTATTCGTGTGCTAATTCAAGAATTTTATAAGCATATTTTAATATAAATTTTTTGTGTTAATTACTTTTTTTATATTTAAATTATTCAATATTTTTAAAAACATGAATGTGTATGTTAAAAACATATATATGAATCGCCAAACATTTGGATCAACAAGTAAAGAGTTGTTTCAACTTAATTTGTGGTCTTGAGTTTGAGTCCCGGGGAACGCAATTCTGTTAAAACTTGGTAGGGAGAGCTTTATCATCAATGAGGTCATATCCACTCAAATCGAACTAATTGAACAATCGATAAATCGATAGATTATATATATATATAAAGCAAATATGATGATAAAAATTGAATTTGAATATATAGAGCATTTATATATTTAGGCACCCCTATGTATTTTCTTCAAGTTCCCCTCTAGTTTGTAGCTTCATTTCATGATTCCTTCGTCATTCATTGTTAGTTTCCAATAGTGTCATTAGTCATCAATTTCTGACACAGTCACTGGTCTTATCATAATTTGATGAATACTAGTTATTATTGAGCTCTCTATTTATGTGTGTAAGAAATCACAAAATAGGATTATATGTCTAAGGACCTGCACCGCTAAATTAGGAAATCATTGAGTTAAATATGATTTTGGAAATATTCCATAATTGATATAGGATAATTAAGAGGAAATTACAATAATTAATATTAAGTCTCTTTTCGGAAGAAAAGTGCAAATACCGGGTATTTCATGGTATAAATGCATACCGGTGAAGTATCTCGAAAAATAAAAATAAAAATATGATAATTCCTAGAAAAATGTCTAGGTTAGAAATATAAATTTTGGTAGAAAAATAATTAGTAGAGCTATTAGAACTAATAGTGTTAGTTTAAGTGAGTGCAGCTATAAATAGAAAAAGGCACTAAACCCTGAGTCATTTTTCTAACTCCCATGTAGGTGCTCTCCTATGTTTCATGGCTGCCATGAACAACACTACCCAACTCTCACCACTTCTCTTCAAAGAAACCACCAAGATTTTCATCTTTTCATCTCTTTCTTCCATCCAAACCCTTTAAACACTCTACAACAAACATCTTCCAAGTAAAGAGATTGTTCTTGAAACCCCATTCTTGCTTTCTAAGGAGCTTAGGGACTATTCTTGTTGGTTGGGTGAGCTTGAGCCATTTTCCACGCTTTGAAGCTCCAAGGAGCCAACTTTGTAGAGAAAGAACCAAGCTTTCTCTTGGGAATTTCGTGCAACACTAGGATAATAGCTAGGAGGAACTTCAAATCCATCAAAGTTCCATTTTTTCTCTGTTTTCAAAAGCCCCAAGGTAACGCCTCACTATTTCCCTTGCACTTTTATGAAAATGGTTTGTTTTGAGTAATGAAAGAAAGAAACTTTAATAGTTTGTGTTGAGGTTTGTTAATCTAAGTATAATAATATAGAATGAACTGTTGTTTGTGGAAAAGTTGAACTTAAAACCATTGGAAAGCCTTTAGAACCAAGTTTATGGAGCAAACACGTGAGTTTATGCATTCTATCCGTGAAGTATTCGAATATTTTGCGTGGTAATCGAATACTTTTGGTCAATGTTATTAAACTTGACCCGGTTATTGAACCGATCGAGGTACTGGGTCACTGGTTCAACCGCATGACCCGGTAAATATGTACAAATTTATAAATTTTATATTAAAAAATTATAAACATACTCAAATACATGTAAAATAATAATAATAATAATAATAATGGCAACAAGTGGGTCATCTGAGAATGAAGCGGTGAAGGTCACTTGCTCTTAGTTGAGGGTTTTCTTCAGAACTGATCTTTGAGAAGTCCCATATGGCGATGATTTCCTGCGGCTTTTGGAAGATGAAGGTTTTTGCCTTTGGGCTTCCATCATCACCGTGTCAAATGCACCACTGCTCACACTTGGACTTATGTAGGGGCACAAGGCAAAGGGTAATAATACTTGTGAAGTGTTGAGGTTTAGAGCAACCACGGTTCAGACTTCAGAGATTGGAGTTGGTTCAAGCCTATGCATGGATTAGGATTTATTTATTTTAGTAAGATTATATATATTAATCTACATGGAGAAGATGTTGCTGAAGGAGAAAGAGGATAAGGGGATGTTGGGGAAGTGTGTGGAAGATGAATACTGCCACCATTAAAGTTGAAGTGACCAGACCCAGTTGCAGTGGCAGTGAGACTGAAGTCTGGAAGAATAAAGGAGACCTACATCGTTTAAAATAATAGTAATATTACTCTTTATAAATAATATGACTCTGCCTAATGGACGTGAAGCTTTTTGTTCTCTTTCGCCTCGTGAAACTTACTGAACCGGATCGCTACCATCCAACCGTGGTTACCGGTTTTTGCAAAAAACCGTCGAGTCAAGGCAGTTTACTCCGATTCATACCGGTTCAGTGACATGACTGATCCATTGAGTGGCTCGGACCGGTCACATGACCGGTTCATCGGTTTTCGAGTTGAACTGGCTTGTCCGAGTTGGTTTTCACAACATTGCTTTTGGTAAAGTAATTGAATACTTTTATGGGGAAGAAAGTATTCAAATACCCTTCGAAAAGTAATCGAATTCTTTTCTGGAAAAAGGCAGTATTTGAATACTCTTGTGCATTAATCGAATACTCTTGGCAGTATGAGCCTAAAATCGATTTTAACAACATAGGAGGCCTTAATTATTATGTAGGATCTTAATAAACCAGTGTTTTCCTGTACTTAGTGTGTCCAAGTTATAAATGAAATAACCCATGCTTAAGGCTTTGAGGAAAGCCTGCAGTAAGCAAAAATGAAAACAAAAACGTATTCCTTTTGACTTGAAATTATAGAGCATGAGTATTGATGATATTTATGTTATAAACAGACCTTATGTTATAAACAGACCTTGATCCGGCTATTTTGTGACTCGTAGACTGCTGTTTGAATTTTAAGCTTGAGTATACAACTTGACAGGTAAGTTTTGTGTTCTCAGGGTTAATCTTCAATTGTTCCACCATACTCTAAGAGGGGGATGATAGTTTTATATGGTATATGTAATTATCTGTTATATGAGATGATAAATGATATACTCTTATATATGTATGTTATGTGGTGTATTAAACACAAGATGGTAATCCCTGAGTGTGGGTATAAAGTAGATGCCTTATGCTTTTTATGCATGTAGCAGACGTGCGTAAATCATGCATTCTCTGGCTAGTAGACTTGTTAGCACACATGCATGATATATATATATATATATATATATATATATATATATATATGTTGTTGCATCATATGGATATTATTAATGTTGAACTGTTATTTTTAAACTGTGATGCCAAAGTGAGCTTGGGGCGAAGGAACTCTTTAAGAACCCTTTCTTACTGAGATTTATGTTAGAGATCTCACCCTTTCTATGGCACATTTTCAGGTGCAGATATCCATGGGATGGATGCTTCCCGAGGCAAGAGGCTGGGGTAGACAAATTACATGTTGACTTGCTTGGATTATTATATGATTTATGTTTATATTGCTGAGACATGATTATTATGACTTTATATTTTTACTAGACTATGTATCTTTATTTGACATGAGCATGGGGTTTGTCCATGCCTTTTGAATATTATGTTATTGAACATTATGTTGTGTACGCATGAGATGTGGACGTTTGTCATGACTACGTGTGGTAGTTTCATGACTTGGTTTTTAGTTATGAGGCATTTCAGGATTTTATTATGGCTTTGCAATTACATAAGAATATAGATGACTTATATATTGTTATGTCAATAAGGAAAAAGTAATCTTGAATGTCTAGTAACATAATTTAATAATGGCTTCCGCATTTAATTGAGCTGCGCTTAATACCGTAATATGATAACAAAGTCGGATGCATACGGGGTGTTACAATATGAAATTAGAACACCAAAAGATTTAGACTTACCTGTTGAAGACATTAGTCTTGATTTATATCTTGTTTCTTACTTGCTTCAATGTTCTTGCAAGGTTTGAAAGACTAGGATCTTCCTCTGCAGTTTAGTTCACACCACTCCCTGATCAAAACTATCAATGGGGGCAAGTTGTGGAGAGAGTGTTTTTCAACGTACAGTGAATGCAAAGAGGACCTAGCCAAACTTATTAACCCTAGTCCCCTTCCTATCATGGGCCTATGGTTTATGCATACACTATTACCCACACTAATCTGTTTACATATATCCAAGCCCAAACAAAAAAGATCACTCAATTAAGTGAGCTTTATACTGCTTCCCCATATGGATCATGGCTTAGCTCATTTTTATAAAAATAAGAAAATAAATACAATTGATTGGAGCCCACAATAATTATAAAAAATCTAACATTTTTCCACTTGGACAACATCAATTGTATAATTTTAATTTTTAAAAAGAAAACAAGTAATTTGAAAATGACTCTCGGGCTAAGGAATAATTTTATAATGTGGCCACATTTTAAGAAAAAATATACATGACCTAAGGTATGATATATGAATATGACTCTATCCAATTAAAGTCAAACAACATTAATGAATCAGGCAGTGATTACATCCTTCATTGCTATAAGACCTTCCATGTCGCAATGTCATTTGACTTCGTCGACTAATCATTAGTGTGAAGTGTAGCAAGAAAATAACATGTCAATGTGATCCAACAACAGCCAAACGACTATTTTCTTTGTTAGTCCTCAAATTTCTCTCAAATGCCTCGAAGCAAGAGAGATTTCATGGTTTATTAAAAAACCATCATACAAACAAATATGGTGTAGCCACGGGCCCAATGGTGCTAACAACACCCAATTTCATAATACTATTATGTCTCAAACTCTCATATAGTGTCAACTACAGACATAATGGTCACAACGACACTGAGTTTCAAAATCTTATTATCATGCTTCAAACTCCAATATAGTGTCAACCACAGGCATGGTGGTCCCAATTCAACTCCAAAATATGTAATCATGTGCAACAATGGAAATTAGATCCTAAATCATATAATCTAGAGTCTGACACCAAATGTAAGAAATCATAAAATAAGATTATATGAAATTAAAACACCAAAAGATTTAGACTTACCTGTTGAAGAATGATTCTTGATTTCTATCTTGCTTTCTGCTTGCTCCGATGTTCCTACAAGGTTGAGTGTGGGTAACATGTGGAGCGACTGATTTTCAACCTAGCCAAACTTATTAACCTCAGTCTCCTTGCCATTATGGGCCTAAACTTATTAACTCCATGTTACTCACACTAGTCAGTTTACATATATCTCGTCCTAAACAAAAGGATCACTCAATTAAGTGAGTTTTATACTACATCCTCATATGAATCATGATTTAATCCATTTTTATAAAAACAAGAAAATAAATACAATTAATTACCGCTACAATAATTATAAAAAATATAACATTACGTGGCCTTTCAGAATGTTCAATTTAATTATAGACATGTTATTAAATTATAGGTTGACTGCAATGATTTTTTTCCTTCATATTATTGTTTAAATCGGTAGATAATAATGTTACAAGATTTGAAAGGACATATTACTAGCGCACACGCATAATGAGACATAATAAGAGCGTGAGAAGAGTGATAAGAGTTAATCTTAACTATTAAATATTATATGGATGTTGAATTGGTCTATAGGTAGAGGATCCTAAATTATATATGAACCCTAATTTTGTCAAAAAGTGATATTTTGATCACTGTTCCGATAATTATAGTTTCACCGTGCGGTTTCACATTGTATGGCGCTATTTATTTAATATACAAGGCTTTTCATTTATTGTGTTGTTTTAATTAATAAAATGAAATAATAAATCAAATATGAAGTGTATGATTTGAATATAAAATGCTATTGAATAAAAATTTTACTTGAGAATTATTTTGTTATCTGGTCCTATTCTTGAAGGGAAATATTTTTTTATTTAGTAAAAAAAAATGTCTTTGACAATACAATTTAGTTGTTTTTGATATGAAAGAAAATATGTATTTAATAAATAGTGTGTTTTTAATCATGATAACATAGTTTACTATGTATTCATTTAATAAATAGTGTCACGTAATAGAAATGGAAAAATAAAGTTGTTTATTATTTCGGTCAATTTAGATTCTTAGGCTACCGGTTCATTTTCTGGAAAAGAAAAATAAAATAGTTTTATCAAACATTATTTTTCTAACCATTTTATTTTTCCCACTAATAAAAAAATAAAAATTGTGGGAACATTGTCATGTATATTATGCTCTCTACCCGTGTTTCTGAAAAGAAGTACTTTTTTGAATGGGTTGAACCCACAAGAACAAGAAAAAACTAATAGATGTATAATCTCTGAATAAGATAATGGTGAAAGTAATATTTTGTACTATTAATTCGCATAGTAAGCGACATATTTTAATGTTGACATGTTATTTATATTGTATTATGTCAATTCACATAATAAATATCACATTTTAAAGTTGACAGATTATTCGTGTCATATAATGTTAATCCACAAAATAAATGGGTCATGTCTGTGTTAAAGATTTTGACCCATTTTTATTTAGTGTATTCGTATTTGTTTAAAATTTGTATTGTGTGATGTCGTATCAATCTAAATTGACACCCCTTATATTTACGATGTCTATATATTTAATATATAGTGTGTTAAGCAATAAAAAAAAATTGTTTCTTATTTTTGCCAATTTGTACTTCCAAACAAGATTGTTGAATCGCAATACGTATCATATATCGTTTGACGAGATTTTTGTATCGTGTATCATGAATCATATTGAATCGTAAGATACATTAAATATAATAAAAATTAATTTAAAAATATATAATATAATTAGTATAATATAAATTCAAATTACAAAAACTATTCAACTACCTACCAAGGACCTATGAAGCACCGACACTTCCCGACACTCTTTGACACTCCAACACTCTTCGACACTCTAACGCGTTTATAGAAATTAAAAAAAAAATTCAAAGGTTGCGTTGCGTTGAGTTTTTAGTTCCAACTATTAGATTCATTGAATTACGATTACTATTTTATTAAATTTAATATAAATATTTTGGATATATTATGTTTCTTTGCAAAATTGATGAATATTATAAGTTTAGTTTCATTTTTTTGTTAAATTATTGAATATTAAATATAATATACACTACATAATTTAAAAATAGTATTTAATATCAAAACGTGTCCTAACGTTTTGAAATCTAACATTTTTTTAGAATTAACGTGTCGGAGTGTCGTGTCATATCGTGTCACGTGTCCCGTGTCAGTATCGATGCTACATAGTCAGGGACACGCAATTTGTTGAAAAATTCCCGTGTCGGACACGTGTCCGACACGGACACGCTCCGACACGCGTCCGACACGTGGTCAACATTTGGGGACACACGGTCAACACTCAGACATGTTTTTTCGACACGCAGTCAACGCTAGGACACGCTCGGACTCGTATTTTTTTTTAAAATCTTAATTTTATTTTGTTAACTAAATATAAAAGAAAGAATTTATAAATTAATTTTTTTCTGTTATGAAATTTGACATGAAAAATTAACAAAGTACGAAAAATTATTTATATTTATATTTATGTTATGAAATTTAAATATTTGATTGGTTATATGACTTATTATGGACTCTTATAAGTACTAAATATAAATTATATTATATATTAAAAAAATTATTTAATATCAAAACGTGTCCCAACGTGTTGAAATATGATATTTTTTAAAATTAACGTGTCGGCGTGTCGTGTCCCGTGTCCCATGTCTGTGTCCGTGCATCGTAGCTATCCAATAAGAAAAACACATAAGTAACTAAAATGCAAATCATTTATTCTCCTACTCATCAATCATTAAGACTAATATTATCACTACTATCACTATTAGCATCTATCAGTGACATAACTATTTCATTATCCTCTTCATTAGTATAGTCATTTGACTCATCTCTCATTTCTTATTTAACAATTTGAGGTCTTTGAACTTAACTATGGCTTGATTCGTTAAAAGCTTATCGCCTTTGAATGGTTTACAAAAATAAAATCTTTCTTCCTTATAAATTGAAGAGATTTAGAATATTTATTTAATTATTTTTTTTATTAATACAAATTTTTCAGATTGATTTTTGAGTTTAAATCACAAATCAAATCTTTCTTTCTTTTTTATAATAAAAATTACAAAATTTGATTTAATTTTCGTATTATAAGATACAGTATTGTATCGTTCGATACAAACCTTTTTCTGATACGTCTCACGATACGTATCGCTGAGCTTGTGAATCGTATTGTATCATATAAATCGTATCGTGTATGGTAAGATACTTGATAACTATGCTCCCAGACAATCGGTTTATTCTCTGAAACAAAAATGAAATAAAATTGATTTATCAAATACTATTTATAGCTATTTCTATTTCCAATCTAAAAATAAAGGGGGGGGGGGGGGGGGGGGGGGGGGGGAAGCGTTTATGAAAATGTTACCATACTCACCTCAAATATCCCGAATCAAGTTTTGACATTCTCTCTCAAATGTTTTCTCACATGCTCAAACTTTTTAACATTGGAAAAACTCATCAAGTGTACGAGATAAATTTGCCCATCACTTTAAGTCATCCTTTACGACTAGCCCATGGTTTTAATTTTGTATGGCTATAAATAAGATTAAGCCAAAAATAAAAGGATGAGGAACTGAAACTAAATTTATATTGGATCACATTGTTACTTTTTATATGGCTATGGGAGTCAAAGTAAACAATGTGTTACGAACACAATAAATAAAAATAAGAAATTGACTTTATTGAGGAAATCTGACCTCAAATGATTTTACTGAGGAAGCTTGACCTCTTGCACAAAGTGCCTTCTGGATAACTTTTCTAATTTGATATGATACTTTTATTCAAATACATAAAGGTTTAAATAGATAATTCAAGACAACTTTAAAAAATAACTACCCACTAACACTAAATAGGCTCCACTAATAGTCATGACCTATTCTTTAGGAAAGTTAAAATTCAAATAACTATCCACTACTTAAACAACCCAACAATTTAGAAAATAATAAAATAATAAAATAAAAAATCGTAACATTCCCTCCCCCTAAAAATAACTCTTGTCCTCAAGAGTAAATTTAACATCAAGTAATTGAATCATCTTCAATATTCGCTTCTCCTTCACTTTCGTCCATCACCGCCTCTTTTGTCACTGCTTGGATGGTGAAAAATTGTTTGCAGCGATGGCCTAGAGTGAATGCATCATTACAGCGAACAAGAGTCGAGCCGATGGAGGAGGCGCCACTACCGGAAGATACAACACCGCTGGTGGGAGTGGATAAAGGTGAACGCTTGGTGTTGCTAACTGTTATGGTCCGTTTCACATTCTAAACAGGAAAGATAATCTTCTGATTGCAGGCCTCGTATAGTTTTGCCAGTCCAATAGCAGATGAGAGAGTGTTGGGCCTGTTAGCCACCAAGACGTCCAATTTGTTGGAGAATTGGGTGAACATCTCCTTGAATTGCTCCGACAAAGATTGAACTGCGTCTTCCAATTTCTGAACGCGTTTGTCCATGCCTGAGCTTTGATACCAATTGTTACGAACACAATAAATAAAAATAAGAAATTGGCTTTATTGAGGAAACCTGACCTCAAATGGCTTTACTGAGGAAGTCTGATCTCTTGCACCAAGTGCCTTTTGATAACTTTTCTAATCTGATATGATACTTTAATTCAAATACATAAAAGTTTAAATAGATAATTCAAAGACAACTTTAAAAATAACTACCCGCTAACACTAAATAGGCTCCACTAATAGCCATGACCTATTCTTTAGGAAAGTTAAAATTCAAATAACTACCCACTACTTAAACAACCCAACAATTCAGAAAATAATAAAATAAAAAATCGTAACACAATGAAAGAGAAAATAATAAACATGGATCAAAATAAAATTGATACAGTCCTCGTTGGGAACTAGTAAACCTGTCCTGGAGTAAAATTCTTAGCTATTCACAAAATAATAATTTTTTAATATCATTATTAAATATGCAACACTTTAGTTATATAATTTATGAGTGTTTTTTTTTTATCTTTATTTGGAAAAAAAATTTCCGGTAAACTATTTGGAATTTGATTATAAGGGAGGTTTTCTTATAATATTTTTGTTTTTATTATTATTAGATCAAATCAAATCATCAATTGCAAAATAACAAGATAAGAATTGTTAATTTGATTTTTATCTAATGATAATAAAATAATTGTAGAGAGAAAATATCATAAATATAATCTATCTTTTGCTATACTATTATTATTAAATTAATAAAAAGTTGCTTACCAAAAAAATTAATAATAAATGATAAAAATATTTATCATTTTAAAGAAGGGAAAATTATTTGTCATTTTAAATGACAAAAAATTATGTCATTTTAAGAGAGAGATAGCCACATAATAATTTTTTTATTTAAATTTTAAATTTAAAAAAAAAACCAACCACTTTCTCTCCTATGATTTTCATTCTTTGTGTCTATCTCTCTTTCCTAAAATGACATAACTTGTGTCATTTAAGATGACAAACATCAAACCTTTAAAGAATGGTCATTTTACTTAAAACTAGTATTTTTTATTTAAAATTAAAAAAAATACCCACTTTCTACTAGATAATTTTTTTTGAGTATCTCTTTCTCTCGTTTAAAAGAATATAATTTTATATCGTTTAAAAGGAAAAAAATCAGACTCTTAATAAATATTTTTATTTTGAAATAACTATCTTTTAATTTTTTTAAAGTAATTAGATTTGACAAAATTACTCATTTATTATATTAATGTTTTGAATTTTTAAAATTATTGAATGATTTAAATAAATTAAAAATTTAACAAAAATAAAAATAGATACTTGCATCTTAAAATATCATATAATTTGATCATGGGAAAATTTTGTGTATGTGAAAAAAAAAATAGACATAAAAATTCACATAATTAGATTATGTGAAATTTTAGCAAAAGATGAATCATCCCGGAGAAAAGAAGATATTGGAGTTTGTCCCGACAAAGAAAGTGGGGAGTCAGTGGAGATGAGAGAAGTGTGGGGACGGTAGATTTGTGATTCGGTTGAGTTGTGATAAGAGAGTAAGAAACACGGAACTCGAGGCAAGGACAATGTCACGGTTATTGTCGGTTATGGCAGTTTGCCACGTAACACCCACGTGTTCCTCTTCTATTTTCTGGGCCCCACTTTCCCTGTACGGCCCATTTGTCTCTTCTCCTACCGACAATGCTCGCTCTCTCCTTATTTTACTAATGTCCCTTCCTTCTACTGTTTTCTTTTGATTCTTATTCGAATGGCCTTCATTTTTTTTTTTCACTTGTGCTACTTTTTTTTATTTTTTTACGTTTGGGCATATTATAACTTTGAACATAAAATAAATATTTAATATAAAATAATTATGTACTTTTTAATTAATTAATTATGTGAAAATTATACTAATAAAGCCGTCTAACAAAAATTTTCTTAATAGAGGCAGTAAGCGTAGAGCTAAAAATTCAAAAAGTAGTTAACAAAATTATATCTCAAATAGTTTTTGAATTTAAGTATGATGACTATATAAAGGATTTAATTTTGATAAGGCATAAATATAAAAATACAATAATATTCAATAGTATTTTGTTAGATTATTTAATGAATGTATATTTTATATAATAATTAATATAATTAAACTCATTAAATAATATATTAACATAAAATTTAACTAATAGTATAAAAATATTGATACTAATAATACATCAAGATTAATCTCTTATATAAAAAATATCATCTTTTATAAAACTATTTTTCTCCTTTCCTTAATTAAGTACTTCATATTTTATGCAATAAAAAGTTGAAATCCTAACATTAATAATTTTTTTTTATGCTTTCTTATATTTTTTAAAGATATTTTTCTTTATTATTAATTATCTAATTTTAATTTATTACTTCAACATATTTATATCTTATAATGTTAAACGTGTTAGAATCATTTTATATCGATGTAAGTTAAGCTTTTAATTTTGTCCGTTGATTCAATTTATATTTATCTACTCTGATTTATCAAAGATATAAGTATTTAGATACAAGCAAATTGATAATTAAATTTAGTGTAAGATTTCTTATATCAGTATAAGAATAACTTGCCTCATATTAAATAAAATATATAAAATAAGAGAGATAAAAGTCATAAAACAATTGATAAAGATGGGATAAATTTTGAATATACTTGAGCATAAGCAATCTTCTTATAATGTATTATTTAGTTATGTTAAATTAGCTATTGTTGTTATCTAGAAAGCACTGACACGTGATTTTTAAAAAAATTTATGTGTCAGACACCGATATGCTCGGACATGTTTCGATACGTGTTCGATATGCGGTCAATATTTTGGGACACATAATCAACGCTCTGACATGTTTCGACACTTGTTTTCGACATGCAGTCAACTTTTTCTGACACGTGATTAATGTTCCGACACGCGTCCGATGCTTTTTTTTTAGGTCTAAATTTTATTTTATTAACTAAAAATGAAAAAATTGTAGGAAATCTTAGATTTATGCGGAAGCGGTTTAGGACCTAGTACATTGGTATGCTTACCGAATCATCCTTGTTTCACAATTACCTCTCGGTGCGCAGGTCTCGTGTAGAATCTTCCCTTGTAGGACTCCTCTTCACGAACAGCTCACCTCAGCGCCGCAACACGAACAACCTCCTTGAAGTTGGACTGTGGCAGATCTTCCAGACTATCTCTCGAGGAGGATGAGATGGTTGTGTGGGCAACCGTTCAGATGATGAACGTCTGCCTCTTGGGGTTTGTTTCTGATGATCTGTTCACCTTGGAGGCACAAGAGGAGAAAACTATGAATATATACGCTTAGGTCTTAGACATAACTCAACCCTAAGCCTCATGGGCTCAAGTTTCACTAAAGCCCAATAGGACTTTAGTGACCAAAAGAGCATATATCCAACAATCTCCCACTTGCTCTTTTAAGATACAAACTTGAGTTCGTAAACCCAAGACCATGTAGACCATAAGCTATCATCATATGATAATATACCCCATCCCTTGTCTCGAGCTAGCCTGGGGACCTACCATTTGTCGTTGATCAAGGCTCCTGATAATCTTTACAAGATTATCTAATTCGGCGCTACTCCACTAAAAGCCCGAACGTGAACTCCAAGATTAATGACCTTTATAACATTAATATGCATTGCCCCTTTATAGAATGTCTATAATTCATTGATTAGTTTTCTGTAACCCAATCAATTATTTATTCCCTTGACTTTGATAGTTTCTCTAATGGATTACATGCACTGGCCAGTGTCTTTAATATCCAAGTACCGAAACATATCAAGGGGACATATCCTACAAATTCCATGTTGTTTATCTCATAAATACCGATAATCAAATAATCTCACTCCCAAAACACCGAGTTATTGGCCGTCAAAAGATCGGACCTCACCCGTTGGTAAATCAAAGAATGAAAACTATTTGATTACCTATTTATAATAAACTCAGGATTAAGAGCAATCACATAACTATAGTTAACTAGAGATTTGATACCTTATGACAGAAAAACAACCTTAATCAAATCTCTCCTCGATCCTTTCAATGTGAATGTTAACTCACACCAATATTTTACAATGATTCAGACAAAACCATTTCATAAAATATTGCAGCCTAAATAAAGTGCCCAACTTTATTTAACAGCTGTGAATCCATTCATCAATTGTGAGAACTACCATATCTGCCCTTTCCTAATATGAGAAATGCATCTTAGTTTCCTAAGACGCATCCTCTGTAGGTTGCTATGGCCCTCGCATTGTCAGAACAAATTTTAGCTTCCATGTTTTAGAACAATATCAAAAAATTTGCTTTTCACTTATTCATAGTTGGTACCATCTAGAGGTTTTCGACTCAAAATCATTTCTAAGATATTTTCTGAAAAACATATAAAGCACACAATTACAAACAAATAATGCAATAAACAAACGAAGTGCGAGTAGATTCTCATAACTACTCTTGTTTATTGTTAACAATCCTTCAGTTTATCTTTACAAGGCTTACGATGGGCAAGTCACTTGTAAAAACCAAAATTGTTATTTGGGCCTTCAGTGTCATTGCCAGAGCCTCGATGGGAGGGTTAACAATTTTACCAAAGTTGAATGTAATTAACCATTGTTTAATTTCAAAATTATCCTTAGTGTCTAAGCATTGCCGACGATGGGCCGTACAATACTTTACTAAAATTTTGAAATTATTAAGATTTAATCTAGTGAAATCTGATTATCCTTATCCGATGGGGCTTCAGCGATAACCATTTCACTAATAAACCCACAAATGGAGCCCGCAGGTTTTAAAATTAATTAATTTTTAAAACCTTCAACCATTCAACATTTTTGTTTGAGAATTTTCATAAGCCCAGTCGAATTCATTGTTTAATTTCAAAATTATCTTTAATAACTTAGTATTATCGACGATGGGACGTACAATACTTTATTAAAATTTTGAAATTATTAAGGCACAATAAAATCCAACCATCCTTATCCGTTGGGGCCTTACATGATTATTTTATTGATAGACCCACAATGCGCCTGGAGGATAAATTAATTTCTTAATTTAAGTCTCCTCCCATAGATATTTAAGTCCAATCTAATAAAATCCAATCATGCTTATTCGATGGGACTTCACATGATTATTTTATTAATGGTCCTATAATGCGCTTGAAGGTTAAATTAATCTCTTAATTTTAAATCTCCTTCCATTCAACATAAGCAACATTTTCTAATTTCCAAGAATTATTTAATTGAGAGTATCCTTTGTTCGATTTCAAAAACTATATAAGTAAGAGCGCCGATAAACGTGCACTAAGCTTAACATAATTTTGAAAGCATTAAGGTCCTGAAATCCGGTCACTTTACGTCAGCGTGTGCTCCAAACAATCATGATACATGAAGGTTGTATGCAGCGTGTGTTATTCCATGACCATTTCAGAAAACCCACAAATTACTCGCAAAATAAAAGAATTCTCTTAGGAAATTTTCTCTAATTATTTTTCTAGATTTAAATCATCCAAATAGCTGACTTAATTATTAATCTAGATTGCAACAATCATAATAATTATCATTTATGAGGATAATTTGAAATCAAAATAATTTCCATAACGATTATTTGTCTTGATGTTAATTATCCAAAATTAATTAATTCAATTATTAATCTAGATTTTTAATAAAAATCATAATAATTATTAATTAATTTCTTAGGATGATTTAAAATCAAAATAATCCCATAATAACTATCATACTACTCGTTGAAGACATAATAGCTATTATGCTCATGCAATCATACAAGTTATGCGGGAGTTTACACCATTAAATACGTCCAGAGCCCAGATATTAAAAGAAGTAATGACGACGGAAATGTGAAACGTTCCTAGGCCGCCACCGATTCGGTCAAGTTACGCACAAGCAGATAAGACAAAGTGGTGCGAGTTTCATCGAGGGTATGGACACCTTACAAATGAGTGCTTCAATTTGATGAATGTTATCGAGAGACTGATTAAAGAAGGGAAGTTACAGAAGTATGTGAGAAGAGGAGAAGGAGAAGGGTGTAAGGAAGATAAGGATAGGTGACTAGATCGTAGTCGCAGCCCACCTGGAGGAAGGAATAGAGAGGCTAACGAAAACCAAAAAGTTCAAGCATCTCCGAGTCAAGTTCCAGTGGGGCATATTTGCACTATAGCCGTAGGACGAGCAGGAAGAGGAGAATCAGGTAATGCCCGGAAAAAGCATTTGAAGATGTGCATGGCTATTTCGGAGAAGCCACGTTTTAAAGAGGAAAGAACGAAGACGGGTAAACAGGTAGTGTTTGAAGATCTAGATGACGAAATATTAGATCCGGAGCATGATGATCCCTTGGTTATCTCAGGGTTGCTAGCAAATTACCAAGTGGATAGAATGTTGGTGGATCCGGGGAGCTCGGTGGATATTATATTCTGGGATGCGTTCCGAAGGATGGATTTAGACTGTGACCAGTTAGAACCATGCAGAGCTGATTTGTTAGCATTTACAGGAGATAAGATTAAGTCGTTAGGATACGTCCCGTTGAGGTTGACTCTGGGTAAGGCACCCACACATAAAACAGTTACGTTGCCGTTTGCAGTGGTAGATTTGGGTTTAGCTTACAATATTATTTTGGGAAGACCATTTATGAAGAAGTTCAAGATTTTTTTGTCGATAGACCAATTGGCTATGAATTTTGTTGCTAAAGACGACAATGTGGCCACAGTAAGGGCGAATCAAGTGGTGGCTCGGAGTTGTTACAATATGAGTTTGCGAATGGGACAAGATAGTAAAAAGTCAAAAATGATTGCAGAAGAAGCGAAAAACAAGAAAGAGGAGATATGAGCGGAAAAGGAGGGGAAGAAAGAAGAGCGAGTAATGGTGGTGGGATTGGATCCCCAAGCAGAAGATATACAGGATAGGTTGGAACCTGCCGGTGCAATGGAGGAAGTTCAATTAGGAAAGTCTTGCGAACAGTTTACTAAAGTGGGTTCCGAGTTGGAACCAGAGGTGGCTGCAAGTTTAAAAAGGCTATTGCAGGACAATGCAGATCTTTTTGCGTGGAAACCCTCTAATATTCCCAGAATGGATCTGACTTTGTCTTGTCATCGTTTAGCAATAATGCCTGGAGCCAAGCCGGTAGTTCAAAAGAAAAAGGAGGTTCTGTTCAGAAAGGAGGAGGGCGATAGAAGAAAAGACAAAGGAGTTATTAGAAGCGGGGTTTATCAGAGAAATAGAATATGCTACATGGTTAGCCAACCTGGTGTTGATTAAAAAGGTAGATGGGAGATGGAGGATGTGCACGGACTATACTGATTTGAATAAAGTTTGTCCTAAAGATCCATTCCCATTACCAAGCATTGATCAGTTGGTGGACAAGGCATCCGAGTATAAAGTATTGTCATTTATGGATGCATATTCTGGGTACAATCAGATACCTTTGTGGAAGGAAGATCAGGAGAAAACAACATTTATTACGAAGAACGCGGTGTGTTGTTACAATGTGATGTCGTTTGGGCTGAAGAATGCAGGAGCAACTTATATGAGAATGATGAACAAAATGTTTAAAGAGCAAATGGGCAGAATGTTGGAGGTATATATGGATGATATGATTGTGAAGTCGGAGGATGCTAAGAAGCATTTGGAGGACAAACACGAAGTTTTTGAGAAAGTTAGGAAGCATAATATGCGTTTGAATCCGAGTAAGTGTGCTTTTGGAGTTCCAGCGGGCAAGTTTTTGGGTTTTCTTTTAACAGAGAGGGGAATTGAAGCCAATCCAGATAAATGCAGAGCAGTAATGGAGATGAAGAGCCCAGAGAATATTAGAGATGTACAAAAATTGAATGGGCGAGTAACAACATTATCCAGATTTTTGGCAAAATATGCACATGTTTCATTGCCGTTATTCCAGTTGCTTAAGAAAGGTTGTGATTTTGTATGGTCGGAGGAGTGTGAAGCTGCGTTTCAGCACTTCAAGAATATTTTGGCATCACCACCAATTCTCAGCAAGCTAGAGCCAGGCGAGCTGTTGTTTCTATATTTGTCTGTTTCGCAGGAAGCTGTAAGTTCAGTACTCGTCCGAGAAGAAAGTGATGGAAGTTAGTAACCGGTATACTTCATAAGTAAAGTATTGCAAGGAGCAGAGGTAAGATACCAACATGTGGAAAAAGTGGCATTTGCATTATTAATTATGGCGAGGAGGCTCCGTCAATATTTTCAATGCCATTAGATAATAGTCAGAACGAATCAGCCCATTAAACAGATGTTGCATAAGTCGGATCTCGCAGGTCAGATGGTGACATGGGCGGTGGAGTTAACCGAGTTCGGTATTAATTTTGAACCACGGAAGGCGATCAAGGCACAAACGTTGGCAGATTTTGTGGTTGAGATGACCCATCCCGGAGGTGACCTGGAAGATAAATGGTGGAAGCTGTTCGTAGATGGGTCATCCAATAAACGGGGCAGTGGGGTAGGAATTATCATTGACAACCCAGAAAGGGTGGCGGTAGAGCACTCGTTGACGTTGGAATTTCCTACAAGCAACAATTAATAAGTTATATGCAAGGTTCGTTAAGATAATAGATAGTAGTACAAGCAACAATTTTTACAAATTATGCAAGAAACAAGAAGGTAATACAGGAAGCCAAAGAACTTACTTGTATAACGTATTGGGGGCTTAAAACCAACGGTAAGAGAGTCGCAGCAAGGCCCGCGCGAAGAGACTAACAAAAGCAGAAAGAAGAAAGAACCAGAAAGGATTGCAAGTTGAGAAGAAAGAAGGAGAAGAAGGAAGAAGAAGAAGGAGAGGTGAAGATGGAAATAGGTAAATGAGAAAATGGAAAAAGTAAACGGTAATAAAAAAGGGAGGAAAAAGGTAATCGACGGTTTGAATTTCGAAAAGTAATGATGGATGTCAGGACGAGTCGTTTCAGATGTCAAGTCGTTTCAAAGGTCGAAGCAGTCAGAGAGTGACAAGTGGCAATCAGAAGCTGAAAAGGCAAAAAGCATTTAATGTTTGTATTAATATAGGATAGAGTGAGAGAAATTGTAAGAGATAAGTCAGGAGGTAAACTCGGAGTAAAATAGTCATTAAACTCCGAGCTTGGGAGCTTAATGTTCCAGGTTGGTATACCCAGGAATTGCTAGCCGGGGAATCGACTGAGTTAATTCGGAAGATCTTTGCCCGGGTTATGGGTCGGTTATTTCACATAGTGGTACTTGAGGCAGGTCCTGCCATGATAGCATGATGATGTCTACCATCACCCACGTCCAGTGTAACCACCTAAACTAGGGGTATATATATAAAGGAAAGCATTCTAGGAACGGACACTTAGAATTACAAAGAACCCATATTGATGTTCGTCCAGAATAGTATTTATAAATTGGATAAAAATAGATTTAAACATGATAAAATTAGTTTTGTTTCTTAACCAAACTCAAAAAGATTTGATCCCTATCTAAATATCAAAATATATATATATATATATATATATATATATATATAATATAGAATACAAAATAAATTTAAACTTAATAAAATTTATTTTATTTCCTAGTAATCATTATATAATAAATAAAATTAATTACAAAATTATAATCAATCAAATTAATTTGAAATTTTTTATTTTGTATTATGTTATATTGTGTTGTGAATCTTGTCATTCATACAGTGATTTATATCTATCTTGCACCGACATCAATACGGGATATGTGATACGACATGACACGACACTCCGACACGTTAATTCTAAAAAATATTAGATTTTGACACATTAAGACATATTTTGATATTAAAAAATATTTTTAATATATATAATATAATTTACATTTATAGCAGCTCATAATAAGTCTAATAACCAATCAAATATTCAAATTCCATAACAAATATAAAGCAAAAAAAAAATTATGCCTTGTTAATTTTTCATGTCAAATTCTATAACAGAAAATATAAATTAATTTTTCTTTTTTATTTAAAAAGATAAAATAAAATAAAATTTGGATTTGCAAAAGAAAAAAAGTTGACTGCGTGTCAGAAAATATTGACCACGCATCGGACGGGTGTCGAAACATATCGAAACGTGTTGGTGTCCGACACATGTTCAATACGCATTTTTTCAAAAAAATTATGTGTCGGTGCTTTCTAGATTTATATATTATGAATATTTGTATTCAATTGTATAAAATTTTTTTCGGTTATAAATTTTAAAATGAGAAAATGTTTGTCTTTTTAAAGGATGGTCATTTTAGTTAAAACTAGTATTTTTATTTAAAAACTAAATTTGTTTAAAAAAACTTTTATTTTCTCCCTAATGATTTTTATTTCTTTCTCTCACTTAAAATAACATAATTTTGTTTACCAAAATTTTTTTTGACACAATTCTATATCCTTTTAAAAGAAAAAATATTAATCCCTTCCCTTTAAAATATGGATAGGATATTGTTACTAGTAAATAATGTTACTATCATATATCTTAATCGTTGATTTCTGCCAATCAACGATTATCATTTATTGTGAATTAATAATTAATTAATGAATTTGATTTGTGAAAATAATAACCGTTGATTGGCCGAAATCAACGATTAAGATATGATAGTGATATTGATAGTAATATTATTTGGTAGTAACAATATCTTATCTCATTAAAATATGGGAAAAATATTTCTGCTGTTAATGCAGATAAGTTATCTGCATTTATTTTTAAAATGACGTTATTTTGGTATTGAAATCTTAAAAAATTATAAATATAAAGACTATTATAACCCTGAAATAAATTAAAATTATAAGACACCATGATTTCTGTCCCAAAACGACATCGTATTGCGCTTACTACAGATAACTTATCTGCAAGAAAAAACGATATGTAATTTTGCTCCGATAAAATTTCCTCGCCCCGCCATTGGCCTAGACTAAGTTAAACCCAATTACATAAAAATGCTAAGCCTACAAATTCCTTTCCCAACTTAAAACAGAGTTGGTATATATTAGGGGGGAAAAAAGGCTCTTTAAATTTTAATGTAGCTTGTAAAGTAGATGGATTGAATACTATTAAACAGAAAAAAAGACTTGAACTTTTCAAATGTGAGCAAAGAACGCGTGAGGGAAAATCATATAGCATGCAGTATAATTTTGACCCGAGACTGCTTGACTAAGGAACCCTGTGCATGTTCATTTGGCTTATTAGCAAGAATCATGCCGACACCACCTCTTGACTGATTTTCCTTTGTGACAATTGGAAACTTTGTAGTGTTACCACGTGTCATTTTCACGGAACCTTCTCTCCGATAATCATGGCTACAGTACAGAATGAAAGTGCTTTCACCAAGAAAGGAAAAAAAAAAAAAAAGAGAGTATGAAAGTGCAAAATGAAGACCAGAAAAAATATTATTACTTAATAGTTTTTACGAAATATATTTTAGTCCAGTGTCAATTATTTATTTATTTATTTAAAATTATTCTTCCACTAATAACTTTTTTTAACAAAATACTCGTCACAGAAAAGCGATCCGTTGGCGGAATCAGCTTAACATTGCATAAATTAACGTGGATTTTTCTATTTAATTTTCATGTATCAATAATAAAAAAAAACGTGGGCTTCGGTGGGTTTAGGTTACTTAAAATGACAAAATTACCCCTAAATTGTAAATGAAATAGTTTGCGAATTCTTTTGAATAATATTAGTATTACATTCTTTTACCATTTTCATTTATATACTTTTTTTTAATTATATGGTGAAATTTCATGTGGACTTTAATAAATAACGTGTCCAGTCTCTGTTTATGTGATTTCATCAAATAATAAAAAATGTTAAAAAAGTATTAAAGAGTTTTATCATTTATATTTTCATTTATTTTTTCCCTTCATCTATTAGGCTCTATTAGGTTGATTAACCAGAGAACTGTATAATAATACTGTAAGGTATGCGCTCAGAGATATCCTATGAATAAGTATCTTGGTTGGCTTATAGCCAATACCTCAATCACTGCGAACAAGCTTCAGGCTTATAGCTGAGACGTGGGTGTGTGCATAGTGATGGCAGAAATAGTAAATGAGTTCAGAGTGTGTACCTGGGGTCTTTAGCCTCTTATTTATAAGGATTACCTTCATAGGCTTGGGCCTTTGAGATCTCCTAGTTGATATAAAATCTGCCTTGATTGATGGGGATAAAGATCTTATCCTTTGATCCTCTCTAGATTATATGGTTGCGACATCCCTATCCAATCTTGTTAGTAATAGGGTTGTTAGGATATGGATCTAGTCCATAACAGTTACCCCCCAGCCCGGCAGTTCGGAAGCTCGGACTGCTGGGGTGCCTAAGTCTGATTGATAGGTCGACCCTACCGAGGTACTATGATCCTGTCTTGGGTCTAGTGCGGCTACCTCTTCTTGGTTTGACTTTTTATATTGACTTCTTTTCTCTTGAAGTCTCTGAGAGGTGAGGCGGTGTTTGCCTCTTTTTGACTTTGAGCTCGGCTTCTCTTGCCGAGACTCTTTAGTTCTGACTAGGCTTATTGTCAGTCTTTTATATAGGTGTTAGTCTAAGTTTTAGGACGGCGTTTCGTGCCTCCTTCATAATTAACCTGACTTTGCACTCCCTGGCTTTAAGTATCGTGGTTTCAGATTTGGCTCGGTTTCGTATACTGAGATCTCTATTAATATGGATTTTCCCTTTTGCAAAGGTGTATTGTACTTTAGGGAGCACGACCTTTCTTACGGCGACTTCCCCCTTTTGGATTTGGCTTGCTGCCTATGTCTTAATTTTGGGAAGGTCTTTCGTGCCTTCTTCAACGATTAGTCCGGCTTCGAATACCACGACTTCTCTTGTTTTTTACAGACTTGGCTTCTTTTTCCATAGTCTTGGATTCTTGAAGGAAGAGTTAGACCCTCGATTTTAAGCCCGAATACGTATACGGTGGCTTTTATTTTGAGCCCATCTTCATTCGCGATGGCTTTTTAATTTAAGGCCAGCTAGTTAGGCCTTTTGTGGCCAAAACCTTAACAATTTTGGCTTTGCTACTGTAGTCTTAAGTTACTAGGGCAATTTTTTGCCTTCTTCATTTTGAGCCCAGCTTCACATACCGTAGCTTTCTTTAAATTGACATGGTTTTTGCCTTGTCTATACTTTTGAAGGCAGTATCTTTGCCTTTATGATTTTAGCCCGGCTTAACATACCACGGCTTTATTGTTGGACTAGAATTTTTGCCAGTCTTGTTTACGAAGATTGTATTCGCCTTCTTGAACTCTGCTTATCATATTGTGGCTTTTGTATTCGGGACTAGGCCATAATCGCTTTATATTTCTAGCATTGACTTTCACCATATTTTGTTTTAGCCCGGCTTCGCATATCGTGGCTTTCTACTTTGAGCCACACTTAATTAGCAGAGGCTTTTTTATCTGAACCTGGTTTCTTACGCCGTGGTTTTCTTATTTTGAACCCTGCTTCATTTACAGTGGATTTTTAATTTGAGGCTAGCCTGTTGGGCCACAAACTTTATCATTTGGCTTTGTTGCCAAAATCTTGAATAGGAGCCCGACATCATATGCCGCCTCAATTTTTCTTTTATCTCAAATTGGGGTGTGATCATTTTCTAGGATCACGATCTCTCCAAATTTGTCTTCTCAGATTGGGGTATAATCCTTTTGCTAGAACCACATCTCTCCAATTCCATCTTCATCTTTATCTTAGATCGAGGTGTGATCCTTTTGCTAGGATCACATCTCTCCAAGTCCGTCTTCATTTTTATCGCGGATTGGGGTGTAATTCTTTTGCTAGGATCACATCTTTCCAATTCCATCTTCTTCTTCTTTTTTCGGATCGGGGTGTGATCCTTTTGCTAGGATCATATCCCTCCAAACAGCGGGCAGGACAGGAGATAATATCAATCTCTTTCCATAGCAATCAATCATTGTGAAATTTTGAGACAACCAGTCTATACCCAATATCAGATTTACAGACGTCAGGGGCAGGACAATTAGATCAACAACATAACCCATTCATACATAAACAAACTCAACACCTTTACAAGTAAAGGAGGAATCACTAACCTCTCCTGTAGTAGTAGTAGTAATATGCATAGGGGGATCCATCTTTGTTACGTTTAAACCTGACCCCATAGCAATATATTTCGCAACGAAAGAATATGTCGCTCCAAAATCAAATAAAATAGACAAGTCATGATTAGAAAGAAATATTATACCTTTTACCAGATTCGGTGCCTTTTCAGTCCGTTGCACATTGGTAGTATACACACATCCCACAGTAGGAACAGATGGCAAGGCCTGCAGATTTGCTGTAACACTCCGTTACCGGACTGGTGTGTTATCATCAAATATGATATTAAGCGCAGTTACAATCACAACGTTTATTTGTAATTACAGGATAACTTTTTTTTTTAATATCGTTTGTACCTTTGAAATAACTATGATCATAACCCAAAACTTATAGCGGAAATTATGAATACATTAGCTTAATACCATGCAACTTACATTTAAACATGCTAAGTGGTTCCCATAAACCAACAAAGCTAAAAAAACTTAATATATTCATGTTTAACACTAATTTTCTTTTGTTTTTTATTTACTCTAACAATTTTTACACCTCACAAATGCTTCTCATTCATTAATATGTTATAGGTTTCTTCGTTAGCTATGCGTGGGTTCAAACCACCCTCAATTTGGAGCACCGTAGCCCAAGTCATGAATTTTTTAAGAAAACGGATGCTGAAATCCCCAGGACTCCCACGCTCATAGCGTCAGTCTCACGCTCACAGCGTGAAAACGCCCCAGGAGGCATAGAGGTTGGCGCCCATAGCATTAGATTGGCGCTCATAGCGTAAATGCTACGGCCTCCCCCAGATGGTTGGCGCTAATAGTGTCAACTTGACGCTAATAGCGCCGCAGTTCTGGAGCAAGCACCAAAACAGGGCAATTTGACCTACTCCTATTTACGCAATCTTGATCTCCTTGGAAAGCTAAATGAAGGATATATAACTCCCAAGAAGGCCAAGAAGTCCAATTCCATCGTATTGGATACGAAAAATTGGGCAGCACCCTATTTATATTTTCAAGAATTACCAATTTTTCCAATCAAGTACCTAATCAATTATCATCACCATATTCATTGGACCCTTTCACAACTCAACACATTCATTATGTCATTAACCATTCCATCAACTATAAACCTACATAAAGTATTCTTTACCAATGTTATTAAAATCGGCCCGGTCATTGACCTGATCGAGGTACTGGGTCACTGGTTCAACCGCATGACCCGGTAATTATATGCAATTTTATAATTTATATTAAAAAATTATAAACATACTCAAATATCTAAAAAAAATGATACAAATTTCAAATATTTTAATATAAAAAATAATAAACGACATGTTATTATCCAATAAAAGATCAAACAAAAATATAATGATTGTGATACAGGACTTTAGGTTAAGAAAACGACATCTCTAACTATAAATCAAATCAAAATTTTCTGCATAGTGCATAATTGAGATAATATTAATGTTGTAAGTACATAACTTACGTAAGTCAATAAGCAAAAAAATATTCAATATGTCTATTACGATTTTTTTTTGAAAAAAAATTTTAGATTTTTTTTTGGGACCGGGCCGGGTCACCGGTTTTCATGAAAACCGACCGGGTCGCACTGGTTCTGAAGCATAACCGGTTCGTTGCTTCAACCAAACCGGTTATTTGACCGGTTTACCGATTCTCGGGTCGACCCGACCGGGTCTGTCCAGGTTTCATAACACTGTTCTTTACAACAACTAAACTTTAAGCGTAATTCAAGTAGCAATTACCATGATTCCGAATAACGTAGCCATTTTACTCATTAAATGGTCTATTTACAACATAAGACTCCAAATGCCTCAAAACACAACATATGTGGCCATGGACAAGTCCCATGCTCACCAATATCCAAAATGTAATAACATGAGACATATACAATTTCATATACTAACATACAACCCATGATCAAATGACTTAGAATCACATATGGACAACTAAAGCATGGCAACTATAATCTCATGTTCATACTCTAAGTCCAAGATACAAAATAAAGGCTAGTATGTGCATCACATGTAATCCTCCAAAATGCTATGCTCCCCATATGCACATCATGATCCAAATCCTCCATGCTCGCTATAGCCTGAAATGATGTCCCCAAACGCGGGGTGAGATATACAGATATATCTCAGTAAACTAAGGGTACTTGAGGATCACTCCACCCCATGGCTCACTCAATGTACAACAAATAACATCAAGTAAAAATTCATAACATACAAAATCATAAACAACTGGGGATAAATCCAAGAACATCCACATCAGGATTCCGTACAAAGACCCCATCGTATAACTCCCAGAATCTTCCTGGTGCCTCTCCAATGGATGAGACGACCCCATGGAAAAACCCAACTGGAACTCGTCATGAGCCCTATCCAGCGGAAGTCCCCCGTTTGGATCATCCTGGTACTACTCCCAGAGTCGGCCCCACGGCAAAACCCGATCAGAATCCCCAAAGGATATCTCCAGCGGAAGTCAAAACCAACACACATCTACTGGCCAAAGATCAAACAATTTATACACAACATGCTCCAAGCATGTCACACAATCAAGCAATAAGGCATGAACATACATATTCACACAATGTCCAAAGGCACAAAATCCAACCACAACCTTCCACTAGGTGTGGTGGAGCACACAAGGGATTAAAACCGAAGTTCCAAAGGTTTACCTCAACTCCAAGCACCATGCTCCAACACGTACGCTCCAAGTTCGATCTTCCACTATCGCGTCCGTGAGAGGCAACCTAAATTGATCACAATATTGACCATCAATACAATTTCAATGTGTAACATCCCGTTGTACACCGGTATTGTTAACATTAATTATGATATTAAGCGCAGTTAGAATCACAACAATTCATTTATAAAAATTCGAGTAAACTTTTTTCGTTATTACGCGAACATTTAAAACAATAAAAAGCGTAATAATTAAAAGTTGTGATCGTAACTGTAAAATATTTGCGGAATACTTATTTAGACTACTTTTATAACTTATTTTACTTACTGTAAGTCACTAAGGGGTTCCGATAAACCCACTTAGCATAATTCTCACATTTACATTTTCTACTCCGCCGAACATGGTTCGGTCATTAATTTTCTGCGGATAAACCGCATTCTACAAGTCTAACATCTTTTGATATGTTATTCTACACTCAATTAAATTTCTAGAAAGCTATCACACGAGTTATTTAGAGTTCGTTTGCTCCGGATATCGCCGTTTGACGTTGGACAAGCAAAACTGCCAACCAACCCCAAAACAGCTCCAAACATCCCTCACTCCACGAATTACTGCAGAAAATAAACTCAACCAATGACTCTCAAATTTTTATACAACAAACTAGACACCTCAAGATTCAATTTGATATATGATAAACCTACTTTGACCAAGTAACGAAGCGAGAATAATTTTCCCAAAACCGGTCCAGAACTGCCACAAGTGTAGCAAGAAAATGGGCAGTCTGCACTCATTGCCTTCTCCAGGCCGACGTTCAACCTAGAATTTTACCAAATTTTACCACAAGACAGAGGACATCTCAAGCTTCAAAATGGCGTATGGCACATCCCTAACAGACCTTTTTGGAGCGAGATATGCTCCTCCGAAGTTCGCCTAAATTATGCTAAATTATGCTAATTTCTAGAAATTTCGCCAGAGTTTCCTTTGTTTTTACCAAAAATCCCCAAGTTTGCTAATTAATGTATTCTAGGACCTCAAATGTACCTAATAATCATTGGGTGGCACACACAAGGACCAACAATGCCTTGGGGCACTTACAACCCATCACATCTTATTTTACTTATATAATACGTATCACATTGCTTACTTTATTAATACTCAATACGTTTCAATCATCAAAGTCCATTTGCATGCTTTTACTAATCATACACATAAATAATCCTAAAATAGGCCTATTTCCCTTTCATCATATTACATATTTTTCAATTACACAAGATCCAAATTACAACACAATTCATAAATCTCCAAATGTCATAAACTACATGTACCTAGACTTAGGCAAAAATAGCATGAACAAATATGACATAAATCTCATCCTAACAACATATACAATGTTCATGCCCTAAGTCTAGCCTAGGCCCAATGGCCATCAAAATGCAAAAAGCATAAAGTCCTCCAACGACTCATCCTACGGGCTTCTTACCCGCCGCTCCTGTACCACTGCTACCTCCTGAAATAAAGCCCCTAAGACGGGGTGAGATATACAAATATATCTCAGTAACCCAGAGATTCCGGAGAAAACTACGCCCAATGGCTCACTTCCATGCATGTAAATAATATAAAACAACATCTTGAAAAACGAGATATAGCAAGGGATTTAGAGAAACTGGGGAACATAGGGATACAAAATACGACGAGGCTGGAATGGTAGCTACCAATACCACGCAACGTCCTGCCTAATGGCTCGGCATATAAGCCTACGGGTCTAACCAAAGCGTGTTCCTAGAACATCCAACCAAGGAACCCCTCCCATCCACATACACCTGAGACTTCCTAGTGTGCTCCTATCCAGATCACACACCACGACCCTAGGTCAATTGGAACTCCCTCTCGGAGACCTATCCAGTGGAAGTCCGAAACGCCCGAAGGCAAAACTGTCTACTGGCCAGAGACTCGGTACCTATGTACCAACATACATACTAAATGCATGATCAGGCTTTTCTACATTACTTACATACATTTTCTACCATCACCCTCAACGGGCATGGTGAAACACACAAGGGGATCAAGCCCCAGTACCAAGAGGTTACCTCAATAAGCCTTTTCACTTAGCTCCAAAGCAGTATAATTTCCAAGCTCGTTACTCAACAGAAATGCCTACACAGAGGACATTCCCAATTACTTAAAGCTCATATGAACACATGCAAGTTACTAATTATACAAGCATTGTTCCAATCACTTACCTCAATCCCACTTGGTCCAAGACCAAAGGCAATCCACCGACTCACGGTTCGGGGTTCAAATCAACGTACGACAACTTACAACAACCATGTACAATCATCAATACACGACAATTCTACCAGAATACGAAAAATGTGAAAAACCATCGTTACACCCTTGTAGGTTCGGCCAAAGTAGTGTAAATTTGAGATTTATTTTTCTAAATTTTCTTTCTCATTTTCTTAGGTATCCTTAGGTTGCTAAAAGGCCATATCAAGTGCCGTTTTTCATTTTACGTCTTTTAAACGTCGTTTTGCTTAATAATTTGCTCTATGCCCAATTAAACACTCAACACTACCAAATATTTTTCTATTGGTTTTTCAACCTTCCAACCACCACACAACCCATCTAACTACCATTTAACACATGATACATCATCCAAGCAAAGTCAACAACATCCAACTCCTAATTCTCCTCAATGGCCGAATTTTAACATAGGCAATTCCAAAGGATTTTCACTCAATTTTAACCACTCCACACCTCATACAATCTCATTATATCAACATACAATCATGCAACAACTCACCAATCCAATCCTAACACATTTCCAAAACTCAAAGTCATGACAACCTAAAATTTTTCTAAAGTTAAAAATTCACATTTTTCATCAATAATTTTTATTGCATTTATGGCTACTACACATCATTCTAAGACACATTCATGTACAAACATTTTCCATTTTAACTCTCTAAACACATCAATCAACCAAGCCCTCTTTAGGGTTCATAAATCCAATCACAAGATTCAACTGTTTAGCACAAGGCTCCTCCTAAACATACTCCACCATTGGAGTATCTAGAAGCTCCATGAACACAAATCCAAGCAACTTGGTCGCGGACTTAGGGAGGAGATATCTCAAAAAATACTGGCTTTCAAGGCTTAGGAGTACCACCAATGGGTTTAGAAGGCAATTTCCAATGAATTTCAACACAAAAATCAAAGGATTTGGTGGAGAAATGAGGTGGTTAGGAGTGAAACAAGTTTTGTTCAAAAACTTGCTCATGGAGCCATGGAGGCCGCGGGTAGGAGAGAGGGAGAGGGGAAGGAGAAGAGGAATAGTGACATGGTGTCACATGTGGCAAGTTACTTAAGTGAGGTGGGCCTCACCGCCACCTCACGCCATTTAAAACTAATCCGAATTTCCACTAAACGTCCGTAAATTCACATTCTATTTAGAAACTCTAAATTTTAACATTAACCATTGTCCTTTGATTACCCTTGATCAGATGAATCCGGAGTTTTCTGGTCGTTTGGAGAAAATGTTGTTTTACGCTGTTGCGCGTGCCGTAGTCACGCTTCCCCAAACTTACTTATTTCCATCAATTTTCATTAGAAATCATATTTCCTAGTTGTATAAACCATTTATAACTTGTATTCAAAACCTAGAGCTCAAAACTCAATCGACACGTTTTACGGTACAATCATACCGCGGTATTTTTATCTGGTAAAAACATTATACACTGAATTTTCTGAAACTTCCCTAACCACTCAATTTTTCGTTCTGAATCCATTTCCAGGATTATTTTTATCATCTGAGACCTTCTACTCAATTTTTATCTTCCTAGGGTTGCGTGCTGGCTAATTACCGTTTTGCCCTTTCTTTGTATTTTGGCCTTATCTTCAGGATTTTCACTAATCCTTCTCTTTAATCCTCATTTAATATTTTAATATCTAATTTAGAATTGCGAGGTGTTATAATCACCCAACCTTTTAGAATTTTTTCCGCAAAATTAAATCATACATGTCCGCTAACTCAGAATACAGCCGGAGAATCTCATCCTTCCGTTCCCAAGTAGCCTCCTCAAATTTACGTCCTTCCCACTGAATCTTTAACATTGGAATAACTTTACTTCTAAGCCTTTTTTCACTGCGGTCGAGAACATCAATAGGACCTACGGGAGTCTTTAAATTCTCTCGAATTTCAATATCATCCAGTATCACCACATGTGATTCATCCGGAATATAACGCCGCAACTGGGATATATGAAAAACATCGTGCAGATTTGACAACTGTGGGGGAAAGGCAAGCTTATAGGCCACTAACCCTACTCTTTTCATTATCTGATATGGCCCAATAAAACGAGGACTCAACTTCCTCACACCCAATGCACGTCCAACACCCGTAGCTGGAGATAACCGCACAAATACATGATCACCTTCTTCTAATTCCAGCGGCCTGTGTCTATTATCATAGTAACTTTTCTGCTAGTTCTATGCTTGTTTAAGTTTTTCTCTGATCATTGCAATATGTGCTGTATTTTCTTGCACAAAATCCGGCCAAAATCTCTCTTTATCACCTACCTCAATCCAACAAGTAAGAATACGACGTCTCTGTCCATACAATGCCTCATAAGGTGCCATGCCCAGACTGGAATGAAAACTGTTATTATAAGAAATTCAACCAGTGGTAAGTATCTGTCCCAAGCAGTGCCCTGCTCCAATGTGCAAGCTCTCAGCATATCCTCAAGTGTCTGTATGGTCCTCTCTGTTTGACCATCAGTTTGCAGGTGATACACAGTGCTCAGCCTGAGTTGAGTGCCAAAAGCCTGCTGCAAGGTTCCCCAAAAACGAGAAGTAAATTTCGGGTCCCGTTCACTAACAATGCTAACTGGTATCTCGTTGAGCCTTACAATCTCCTTTACATATAACTTTGCTAATTTCTCCGTAGAGAAGTCCCCCGCACTGGCAGAAAATGTGCAGACTTCGTAAGCCTATCCACTATAACCCAAATTGAATCGTGCCCAACCAGAGTCTGAGGCAAACCAACAACGAAATCCATAGAGATGCTCTCCCATTTCCACTCAGGTATATCCAACGGCTGAAGTAAACCAGCAGGTTTCTAATGTTCTATCTTGACTTTCTGACAAATTAATCACCTTGATACATACTTAGCAACATCCTTCTTCGTCCCAGGCCACCAGAACTTAGTTTTCAGATCTTGATACATTTTTGTGGCACCTGGGTGGACAGCATACTGACCCTTATGGGCCTCAGTCATTACCTCCTATGCTAACTCCTTGGGCACAACAATCCTTCCCTGACTCAATAATAACCCTTGTTCATTCAAAGATATCCCACTCTGCCCTTTCAAATACTTGACACTGTCGTTCCGTACCTGCATTTCTTTAATTTTCTCATGTAATTCATTTTCCACCCGTAAACACTCAAATTCATCCATCCTGCCTACAAAGATATCCGTCAATTTCAAATCACAGAATTGTTCAATCACTTCATTATCCCACAACATCAGCTGAGACACATTAACAAACTTCCTACTCTAGGCATCAGCCACCACATTAGCTTTACCCGGATGGTATTTCAATTCAAAATCATAATCCTTTAAGAATTCCACCCATCTCCGCTGTCTCATATTCAGCTCTTTCTGATCAAACAAATATTTCAAACTCCTGTGATCACTGAATACAACAAATTTCATCCCATACAGAAAATGCCTCCAGATTTTTATGGCAAACACAATAGCAGCAAGTTCTAAATCGTGCGTCGAATAATTTTCCTCATGAGACTTCAACTGCCTCGAAGCATAAGCAACCACTCTCCTCTCTTGCATCAACACAGACCCCAAACATTTCTTGGAAGCATCACAGTACAATTCAAACTCACCTTCCGGATCGGGGAGGGTCAACACAGGAGCAGTAGTCAATTTCTCTTTAAGGTTCAGAAAACACCTCTCACATTCCTGGGTCTACATAAAAGGAGGATTTTTTCGTGTCAATCGGGTCAATGGCAGTACCATTGTAGAAAACCCCGCTATAAATCTACGATAATATCCAGCAAGACCCAGAAAGCTCCGGATCTCAGTAACAGTTTTCGATCGTTCCCAGTCCATAACAGCATCAATCTTATTTGGATCCACCGCAACACCCCTAGAAGAGATAACATGACCCAGAAATTGCACCTCAGATAACTAGAATTCACACTTTGACGACTTCACATATAACTTTTTATCCTTAATATCTGTAACACAGTCCTCAGATGCTCAATATGCTCCTCCTCACTTTTAGAATAGATCAAAATATCATCGATGAACACAATTACAAACTGATCCAAATAAGGTTTAAAAATACGATTCATATAATCCATGAACATCTCCGGGGCATTTGTAAGCCCAAAAGGAATCACCGGATACTCGTAGTGTCCGTATCTAGAACGAAATCCCGTTTTAGGCATATCCTCCGGCTTAATCTGAATCTGATGATATTCGGACCGGAGATCAATCTTAGAAAATACACAGGCACCCCTCAACTGATCTAACAAGTCATCAATACGCGACAATGGGTACCTATTCTTAACCGTAACTTTATTCAATTGCCGGTAGTCAGTACACAACCTCATGCTTCCATCCTTCTTTTTCACAAATATTACCGGTGCTCCCCACCGAGACACACTCGGCCTGATAAAATCCTTTGCAGACAGCTCCTCAATATGTTTCTTTAACTCAGCCAGCTCCAGCGGAGACATCCGGTATGGAGCCAAAGAAATAGGCCCCACACCAGGCAACAATTCAATCGAGAACTCAATCTCTCTCTCAGGTGGAAATTCTGGTATCTCATCAGGGAATACATCCACAAACTCATTAACCACCGAAATAGTAGACATCTCTATCTCCTTACCACCCACCAATCCACCCAAGAAAATATAACCCTGATCCCCAGCCTTCAAGGCTTTAATAGCCTGACACATAGACAGAAAGGGAGACGGAGTAACCGAGGGCTTCTCGTGAGATAAAATCAACCTCTTGCCGCAGCAATCAATCATCGCGCAGTTTTGAGATAACCAATCCATGCCCAATATCAAATTAACAGAGGCCAGAGGCAAGATAATCAAATCAATAGTGTAACCCTTGCATTCGTAAATAAATCCAACCTCTTTACAAATAAAGGAGGAATCACTAACCTCTCCTTTAGCCGTAATAATACGCATAGGGGAATCATCCGTGATACTTTTAACCCCAACCCCTTAGCAACATATTCCGCCACGAACGAATGCGTAGCTCCCGAATCAAATAAAACAAACAAATCAATATTAGAGATGAAAATTATACCTTTAACCAAATTTGGTGCCTTCTCCGTCTGCTGCGCAGTAGTAGTATAAACACGCCCAACCGTAGGAGCAGATGGCAAGGCCTGCAGATTCGCAGCCTGCCTAGTATCACTGTAACAATTGTTGGCATAATACCCAACCTTACCACATTTAAAACAAGAATTCGGAGCCGCAGTATAAGGGCCCTGATGAAACCTTTTACACTTCTCACGTCGAGGATTAGAATTTCTGTCATTAAACCCACTTCTCTGACCACCTCCACTCTTAAACTGACCCGGAGGCTGCCTTACCTGCAACCCCCTACCTCTATTATTATTCTGAGTGGTAGCCACCTCTGTTATTATTACCAGGAGGACCAGATGTCCTCGAAGAACTAGACTTCGGATACCTGCTATATACAGTCTCAACCCTTTTGTACAGGGTCACTAAATCAACAAAATTTCTCACAGCAGTATTAGACATCCTCTTAGCAATTTTCTCATTCAGACCTCTCCAAAATTTAGCAGATAGAAACTCAGGAGTCGGTAGCACACCCCCGTAATTTGCAAACTTCACTAATTCATTGAATTTAGCCACATAAGCATCAACGGTCATGGTACCCTATACCAATTTATCAAATTCACCCTGCTTGGCTTCCCGAACATCCCTGGGAAAATACTCTTCTTGAAATAGCCTCTCAAATAATGCCCATGTAATTTCTTCCCCCTGAATAGTAAAAGGGCGAGATGCATTGTACCACCACTCGTGGGCATCCACCCTCAAGCATATACACAGAATAGAGTAATCTCTGGGGATCCTGACACCCCATAACCTGGAATATTTTCTCCATACCCATCAACCGGTAGTCACTACCTTCGGGTCCCTTGACCCCTGAAATGCTGGTGATTTATGCTTTCTGAAAGAAATGAGTCTCTGCTCATCAGTACCAACAAATACTTGCCCAGCAACCCCAGACGACTGAGCAACAACAGAAGAATCCACAGAAGACTCTGGGATATAAGTAGGATCAGTAGTGTGGTGACTAGCCTCACCAGACTGACGACTGGCACCACTCCCCTCCTGGTGAGGTGTAACAGATGGCGTACGAGTATGAGTCTCCGTAGCCATATGTGGAGAAGAATCATCCCTCCTGTTCCGAGCCCTATCTGCCCTCATCTCATTCATGAAGGCGTGCATCATTTCCTGATTATTTTTCATCAGGGTCTCGGTCATATTTCTATTCGCAGCAGTCTCTTCCTGCAGAGCATTCAGAACTGCAGTAATAGGATCTGGTGCTGCTAGACAACTTGCACCTCGGGTTCCACGACGACCACGTGCCCTTCTCATGATATCTGTACATGTAACACAAAGAAATGAGCTGATCAGACCCACACTGAGGAATCATATATACATTAATCATAAACAGTTCACAGATAGCTATTCAACACAAAATACAGTTATACATTATCAGAGTTCCCTTACAAAACTGCTCTGATACCATAAAATATAACAGCCCATTGTACACCGGTATTGTTAACATTAATTATGATATTAAGCGCAGTTACAATCACAATAATTCATTTATAAAAAGCGAGTAAACTTTTTCCGTTATTACGCGAGCATTTAAAACAATAAAAGCGTAACAATTAAAAGCTGTGACCGTAACTGTAAAATATTTGCAGAATACTTATTTAGCCTACTTTTATAACTTATTTTACTTACTATAAGTCACTAAGGGGTTCCCATAAACCCACTTAGCATAGTTCTCACTTTTACGTTTTCTACTCCTCCGAACATGGTTCGGTCATTAATTTTCTGCGGATAAACCGCATTCTACAAGCCTCCCATCTTTTGATATGTTATTCTACACTCAATTAAATTTCTAGAAAGCTATCACACGAGTTATTTAGAGTTTGTTTGCTCCGGATATCGCCGTTTGAAGTTGGACAAGCAAAACTGCCAACCAACCCCAAAACAGCTCCAAACATCCCTCACTCCACGAATAACTGCAAAAAATACAATCAACCAATTACTGTCAAATTTGTATACAATAAACTACAGACCTCATGCTTCAATTTGATATATCATACACCTAATTTGACCAAGTAAGGAAGCGGGAATAATTTTCCCAAAACCGGTCCAGAACTGCCACAAGTGCAGCAAGCAAATGGGCAGTTTGCACTCACTGCCTTCTCCAAGCCGACGTTAAACCAAGAATTTTACCAAATTTTATAAAAACATAGAGGACATATCAAGCTTAAAAATGGCATATGGCACATCCCTAATGGACCTCTGTGGAGGGAGATATGCTTCTCTGAAGTTCGCCTAAATTATGCCAATTTGTAGAAATTTTGCCAGAGTTTCCTTTGTTTTTACCAAAAATCCCCAAGTTTGCTAATGTATTCTAGGACCTCAAATGTACCTAATAATTATTGGGTGGCACACACAAGGACCAACAATTCCTTGGGGCACTTACAACCCATCACAGTTTATTTTACTTATATAATACGTATCCCATTGCTTACTTTATTAATACTCAATACGTTTCAATCATCAAAGTCCATTTGCATGCATTTACTAATCATACACATAAACAATCCTAAAATAGGCCCATTGCCCATCACATTATATAATTTTCAATTACACAAGATCCAAATTACAATTATCCAAATTATAACATAATTCATAAATCTCCAAATGTCATAAACTACATGTACCTAGACTTAGGCAAAAATAGCATGAACAAATATGACATAAATCTCATCCTAACAACATATACAATGTTCATGCCCTAAGTCTAGCCTAGGCCCAATGGCCATCAAAATGCAAAAAGCATAAAGTCCTCCAACGACTCATCCTACGGGCTTCTTGCCCGCCGCTCCTGTACCACTGCTATCTCCTGAAATAAAGCCCCTAAGACAGGGTGAGATATACGAATATATCTTAGTAACCCAGAGGTTCCGGAGAAAACTATGCCCAATGGCTCACTTACATGCATATAAATAATATAAAAAAACATCTTGAAAAACGGGATATAGCAAGGGATTTAGAGAAACTGGGGAACATAAGGATACAAAATACGACGAGGCTGGAATTGTAGCTACCAATACCATGCAACGTCCTGCCTAATGGCTCATCATATAAGCCTACGGGTCTAACCAAGGTGTGTTCCTAGAACATCCAACCAAGGCACCCCTCCCATCCATATCAAGTGCCGTTTTTCATTTTACGTCTTTTAAACGTCGTTTTGCTTAATAATTTGCTCTATGTCCAATTAAACACTCAACACTACCAAATATTTTTCTATTGGTTTTCCAACCTTCCAACCACCACACAACCCATCTAACTACTATTTAACACATGATACATCATCCAAGCAAAGTCAACAACATCCAACTCCTAATTCTCCTCAATGGCCGAATTGTAACATAGGCAATTCCAAAAGTATTTTCACTCAATTTTAACCACTCCACTCCTCATACAATCTTATTATATCAACATACAATCATGCAACAACTCACCAATCCAATCCTAACACATTTCCAAAACTCAAAGTCATGACAACCTAAAATTTTTCTAAAGTTAAAAATTCACATTTTTCATCAATAATTTTTATTGCATTTATAGCTACAACACATCATTCTAAGACACATTCATGTACAAACATTTTCCATTTGAACTCTCTAAACACATCAATCAACCAAGCCCTCTTTAGGGTTCATAAATCCAATCACAAGATTCAACCGTTTAAATGCAAGGAAACTTACTCAAAAGCTTGGCACAAGGCTCCTCCAAAACATACTCCACCATTGGAGCATCTAGAAGCTCCATGAACACAAATCTAAGCAACTTGGCCACAGACTTAGGGAGGAGCTATCTCAAAAACTAGTGGCTTTCAAGGCTTAGGAATACTACCAATGGGTTTAGAAGGCAATTTCCAATGAATTTCAACACAAAAATCAAAGGATTTGGTGGAGAAATGAGGTGGTTAGGAGTGAATCAAGTTTTGTTCAAAAACTTGCTCATGGAGCCATGGAGGCCGCGGGTAGGAGAGAGGGAGAGGGGAAGGAGAAGAGGAATAGTGACATGGTGTCACATGTGGCAAGTTACTTAAGTGAGATGGGCCCCACCGCCACCTCACGCGATTTAAAACTAATCACAATTTCCACTAAACGTCCGTAAATTCACAACCTATTTAGAAACTCTAACTTTTAACATTAACCATTGTCCTTTAATTACCCTTGATCAGATGAATCCGGAGTTTTCTGGTCGTTTGGAGAAAATGTTGTTTTAAGCTGTTACGCGCGCCGTAGTCACGCTTCCCCAAACTTACTTATTTCCGTCAATTTTCATTAGAAACCATATTTCCTAGTTCTATAAACCATTTATAACTTGTATTCAAAACCTAGAGCTCAAAACTCAATCGACATCATACCGCGGTATTTTTACCCGGTAAAAACACTATACACTGAATTTTCTGAAACTTGCCTAACCACTCAATTTTTCGTTCTGAATCCATTTCCAGGATTATTTTTATCATCTGAGACCTTCTAGTCAATTTTTATCTTCCTAGGGCTTCGTGTTGGCTAATTACCGTTTTGCCGTTTCTTTGTGTTTTGGCCTTATCTTCAGGATTTTCACTAATCCTTCTCTTTAATCCTCATTTAATATTTTAATATCTAATTTAGAATTGCGAGGTGTTATAATCACCCCACCTTTTAGAATTTTTTCCGCAAAATTAAATCATACTTGTCCGCTAACTCAGAATACTGCCGGCGAATCTCATCATCCCGTTCCCAAGTAGCCTCCTCAAGTGTATGTCCTTCCCACTGAATCTTTAACATTGGAATAAATTTTCTTCTAAGCCTCTTTTCACTGCGATCAAGAACATCAATAGGACCTACGGGAGTCTTTAAATTCTCCCGAATTTCAATATCATCCGGTATCACCACATGTGATTCATCCGGAATATAACGCCGCAACTGGGATACATGAAAAACATCGTGCAGATTTGACAACTGTGGGGGCAAGGCAAGCTGATAGGCCACTAACCCTACTCTTTTCATTATCTGATACGACCCAATAAAATGAGGACTCGGCTTCCTCACACCCAATGCACGTCCAACACCCGTAACTGGAGATAACCGCACAAATACATGATCACCTTCTTCAAATTCCAGCGGTCTGTGTCTATTATCATATTAACTTTTCTGCCGGTTCTGTGCCTGTTTAAGTTTTTCTCTGATCATTTCAATTTGTGCTGTAGTTTCTTGCACAAAATCCGGCCCAAATCTCTCTTTATCACCTACCTCAGTCCAACAAGTAGGAGTACGACATCTCTGTCCATACAATGCCTCATAAGGTGCCATGCCCAGACTAGAATGAAAACTGTTATTATAAGAAAATTCAACCAGTGGTAAGTATCTGTCCCAAGCAGTGCCCTGCTCCAATGTGCAAGCTCTTAGCATATCCTCAAGTGTCTGTATGGTCCTCTCAGTTTGACCATCAGTTTGCGGGTGATACGCAGTGTTCAGCCTCAGCTGAGTGCCAAAAGCCTGCCGCAAGGCTCCCTAGAAACGAGAAGTAAATTTCGGGTCCCGATCACTAACAATGCTAACCGGTATCCCGTGGTGTAACATCCCACGTAAATAAGAAATATAATTAGGTACTATGAATGACTATGAGTATTGTGTATCAGTTCTTGTGTATGCTTTGTTGTTTTAATTCTGAGTTGTATGTTGATTAGGAGAAAATTAATATGAGCTAGGAGATTCCTTGAATAAATTAAATAATTAGGAAATTATTTTGAGCATAAGAAATTAAATTTTGAATTATAGCCTTAAGTTATAAAAAAAAGAAAAGGAATTAGCATGTTGGGCCTTAATTGGGGGGAGAAGGGCGCTTGCCATTAGATGATGAGTGCTAGTCAGCCAAATTGAAAACCTTGGGGTTTATTGCTTATGGGCTGATCTCAACTGAGTTTACAAGTTAGTATGTTGGGCCACAACAATTGTTTTGATCTGCGGCCCAAGAGCTCTTGGAGCAGCAACTCAACCCAATTCACTTCCCCATTCAATCCAATTTCCCTCATCTAAACTCAACCCTAATCCAACTCCTTTTCTGTTGTACGCCTAGGGGAGACCAAGCTCAGAAGAAAAGTTCTGACTTGATCCTCTTTCTGCAACGCTTCTGACCAGTCTCACCTCTTCCCCTGTGCATGCGCCTAGAGGGCAGAAAAAGCTGACCTTGCTTGTTATCCTATGCAAAGAGCATTCAACTTTATAGAGACTTCTCCATCAGCCTCCTCTTGTGCGCTCCAAGAGTGAGAAACAGATGCCACAGTTCTGATTTCTTGGTTCACTTTTAAATCAGCCTCAACTTTTCCCCTCTTTCTCTCTTGTACGCTGTATGCAAGAGAATCAACATCAGTCTCCCTTCTTGTTGTGCGCTATCTGTTGAGAAGAAGAAACAGAGACCAGTGTCATCAACCTTACCAAGCCATCCTGAACCGTGACCTTTCTTCCCTCTCATCACCCAACCAAACTTGTAAAATTATTTCCTGATTCTATTTTATTTTCCCAAAGCCGCAACATCATTGGGGTTCAAACGGAAGAACGATTTTCACTCTTCCTTGGGTTTCTGTTGCAGAAACCGTGAAACCTCTTTTGAAGCAGAAACGAAGATTCAACGTATATCTCTTCCCTCTGTTCAGCCGTACCTTCCTCCTCAAGAAGCTGAGGCGTTGGTGGCTGCCTAGTGGTCAAACGTGTGAGCGACTTGGGGTAGCAACAAGCAGAAATCTGAATCCATCTCTTTCTTCCTTTCTGTTCGGTATCGAAGGTAAATCAAAGGCTGAACCTTTTAACTTTTGTTCTGTTGTGATCTACTCCTGCTGTAAAAACCGAACCCCTGATGATTTTAAAAAAATGTATCTTATGTTAAGATTTAAAAATACTGCTACCGGTGGTGAATAAAGTGCGTCTGGATTAAATCGATTAAATTTAAACAGTACGGTTATGTCTTCTCCGAATCTGCCGGATGAGAACTCTTAGGATTCCCTCTGTTTTTGTTGTTAAAAAAATCCCTTTTGGAAGTCACACAACCTTTAGGGTAGGACCCTTCTTGGCCGCGGGTTGTAAAGGATATTTTTAGGCTTAGGAAGTTTTGGTTTAATGTTTAGGAAAGCTTGAATACTATGCTGATTTTTCTGTTTGAAATTAGGTGTCGTTAATTCGTGAGTTGGACATTTTCGCTGCTGTTTGGAGTTGGTATTGTGACGTTTAAGGTAATTGTGTGGAGGCCCTCCTATTTATACTTGCTAGAAGGAACACGAGACGTGATCGTGGCTCCATGATTTGATATACTTACGCGTATTAATATTGATCGTCTTGAAATCTTGTTAATCTTGCTACCTATATATGCTGCAAAGTCTAGTTATGATATAAATTATATGATCTAGACATTCATGTGCATCATGACATTTTATTTAGTATGCGGTATGCGTCACAAAGCATAGCATTCGCGCATCAATTTCATATTGCTGCTGAAAAATTATTTTTGAAAACTATGCATATGGATGAGCATGCACCATTTAGGCATAACCTACGGTACCAAGGTCTTGGGACAGTTGGCTTCAGTCCACTTAGGCCACAGTCGGATCCCTTCTTGAGAAGCCATCAAGGGTAATTCACTGTGCTTGATAGTACGACACATTAGTGCTATAACGTACTCTTGGCGTTCTTACGCATCTTGTTTAGCATATGGCAACATGTATATATATGTGATAAATCTTGTTATGTTAATTATTTCGGTTTCTAGCTTATGCTTCTTGCATTTTGGCATTGTCTCTCACTACTGGGAAATATTTCTCACCTCTTTGGGGCTGCTGTTTTCTGATGTAAAATGGCAGGGGGACGCAAAAGTATTTGAGGTATTGCTATGAGATGTTTGTGCCATTTTGTTGCTGGATTCATGGCTATTTTGTTGAGTGGTTGGCTGTGTTGCAAGAAGGATAACTTGAAGTTTTATTATTATGCCATTTTGAACTTTTAAGAGTTGTTAACTTCTGTTTGGAACATTTATGAACTAGTTATTGATCTTGAACTTTTGGTTTAATTGCTGTTTTGGATTAATGACTATAATTTTGGAAGTATCGAATTTTTCCGAAAACTGTTACCTTGCGAGCAACTTCTAAGTTGTCGTTCCGGGGCTACGAACCTCCGGATGCGGCATAATTTATATGCACGCGAAGCCCCTGAAATTTTCTCTAAGAATCTGCAGAAATCAAATTTTTATGGCAACTGTACGAATTTTGAAAAATAACGCACTACAGCAGGTTTTGAGAAAATTTGCAGAATTCGCGAGCAACTTGCGAGTTCGAGTTCAAGGGACTATTCATCTCGGAATCGCGCATATGTTATATGGACGCGAAGCCCCGAGTATCTAGTTTCACCGTAGAAAAGAATTATTTCTATCCGGCATCAGATTGATTTTATATTAATTTTAGAGAACAGTACGTTTTTCTGGTAAAAAGAGAAATTTCAGCAAGTGCTCCTCTTTGAAACTTCCGCTGTTTTCATGAATAAAAAAATTTTAAATACAAGGTTTTTGATCTTGATTAATCTATAAAAGATTCATGCTGTTTAGTGTTATTCACGCGTTATAAACGAAATTTTTCCGCTGCGACTCTAATACAAGTTAGCTTTAGCACGTCTCTTGGATGCATACAAGAGGGGTGCTACACGTGGAGCCTTACAATTTCCTTTACATATAAATTTGCTAATTTCTCCGTAAAGAAGTCCACTCGCACTGGCAGAAAATGTGCAGACTTCGTAAGCCTATCCACTATAACCCAAATTGAATCGTGCCCAGGCTGAGTCCGAGGCAAACCAACAACGAAATCCAAAGAGATAACACATTCATTATGTCATTAACCATTCCATCAACTATAAACCTACATAAAGTATTCTTTACAACAACTAAACTTTAAGCATAATTCAAGTGGCAATTACCATGATTCCCAATATCGTAGCCATTTTACTCATCAAATGGTCTATTTACAACATAAGACTCCAAATGCCTCAAAACACAACATATATGGTCATGGGCAAGTCCCATGTTCACCACGGCCAAGTCCCATGTTCACCAATATCCAAAATATAATAACATGAGACAAATACAATTTCATATACTAACATACAACCCATGATCAAATGACTTAGAATCACATATGGACAACTAAAGCATGACAACTATAATCTCATGTTCATACTCTAAGTCCAAGATACAAAATAAAGGCTAGTATGTGCATCACATGTAATCCTCCAAAATGCTATGCTCCCCATATGCACATCATGATCCAACTCCTCCATGCTCGCTATAGCCTAAAATGATGTCCCTAAACGCGGGGTTAGATATACAAATATATCTCAGTAAACCAAAGGTACTAGAGGATCACTCCACCCCATGGCTCACTTAATGTACAATAAATAACATCATGTAAAAATGCATAACATACAAAATCACAAACAGCTGGGGACAAATCCAAGAACATCCACATCAGGATTTCGTATAAGGACCCCATCGTATAACTCCCGGAATCTTCCCGGTGCATCTCCCATGGATGAGACGACCCCATGGCAAAACCCAACTGGAACTCCTCATGAGCCCTATCCAGCGGAAGTCCCCCGTTTGGATCATCCTGGTACCGCTCCCAGAGTCGGCCCCACGGCAAAACCTGACCGGAATCCCCAAAGGATATCTCTAGTGGAAGTCCAAACCAACACACATCTACTGGCCAGAGATCAAAAAATTTACACACAACATGCACCAAGCATGTCACACAATCAAGCAATAATGCATGAACATACATATTCACACAATGTCCAAAGGCACAAAATCCAACCACAAACTTCCATTAGGTGTAGTGGAGCACACGGGGGATTAAAACCCAAGTTCCAAAGGTTTACCTCAACTCCAAGCACAATGCTCCAACACGTATTCTCCAAGTTCGATCTTCCACTATCACGTCCGTGAGAGGCAACCTAAATTGATCACAATATTGACCATCAATACAATTTCAATGTAAACCATTCATTTCATACACATCATAAACAATTAGAATCACCTAGGCCTAATGACACACAACCTTAAATTCACCTATTTCAATCACATTACTCAATTTAATCACCAATCCACAATTATTCAATAACACCTCAATTTTCCTTCCAACCTTTCCCCATGGTTCGAATTCCTCAAAGATGGTACTCCAAGGTTTTCCATCCATTCTAACAATTATACACATCATAAAATCTCCCATTACTTCATACCAACATACAACCATCCAATTACACAACCCTAACAACAATCCAATATCACAATTTCATGGCATCATTCAAAATTTCCTATATTATGAACATATTTTCACCAATAATTTTTATTGCATTTCTAGCTCAAATACATCATTCTAAGACATAATCATCTAATACACATTTTCCATTTGAGCTCTCTAACAACACAAATAATCCAATTCCAATCTAGGGCACAAATCAAAAATCTCATGAATCAATCAATGGAAAGTGTTAAAACTTACTCAATAGGTCGGTCTAGGGCTCCTCCACATCATATCAAATCATTGGAGCACCACACAACTCCATGAACACAAATCTCACACAATGGGTCGCAGTTTTAGGGGAGGTATTTATCAATTTCTAGTGATTTTCAAGGCTTAATACTACCACCAATGGGTTTGGAAGGTGTTTTCCAACAATTTTCATGACCAACTTGACTTGATTTGGTGATTGGATGATGAAGTTACAAAAAAGGAATTTTTGCAAGGTTTTGGCTATGGAGGGAAGGGGAGGTCGTAGGAGAGATGAAGGGAATAGGAGAGAGAATCATGTTTTCGAGTAAAAAGGGGGTCACTTAAGTCACTTGGACCATAGGTGGGTCCCACATGCGATTTAACTTTAATCAATCACCTAATTTAAACCACAAATTCATAACCTACGTATTTTTCTCATTCATGTCATATTGTTGTTTCTTAAAAATACTGACAATATTTTTACGCTTATCGGTACAATTATACCGCAGTATTTTTACACTGGTAAAATCACTATTCATCAAATTTTCTGAAACTTGCCTAACCACTCGATTTTTCGTCCTAAATCCATTTTCGACATTATTTTTACCATTTCAGGTCTTCTACTCAATTTTTCATGCCTAAGGATACGTGTTTGGTAAATTACCATTTTGCTCTTTTCACATATTTTGGCCCTAATTTCAGGATTTTCACTAATCCTACCTCTCTAGTCAACATTATCACATATAAATACATATTTAAAATACAAGGTGTTATATTCGCAGCCTACCTAGCATTGTTGTAACATTCCCTAGCATAATGACCAACCTTACCACATTTAAAACATGAATTAAGAGCAGCCGTATAAGGACCCCTGTGGTACCTCTTACACTTGTCACACTGTGGAGTGAAATTTCTGTCATTAAATCCACCCCTAGGGGCACCACCTCTCTTGAATTGACCAGAAGGTTGCCTTACCTGCAATCCACTACCTCTATTAGTATTATTATTATTATTATTATTATTTCCCCTATAATTAGAACCAGAAGGACCAGCCATCCTTTTTACCTCTTGATCTCTGGTAGAATTAGATTTAGGATACCTTCCATATACAGTCTCAACCCGTTGACACTGGGTCACTAAATTCGCAAAATTCCTCACAACAGTATTATACATGTGTTTAGCAATCTTTTCATTTAATCCCTTTGAAACTTCGCAGATAAGAAATCCGATGTAGGCAGAGTACTCCTATAATTAGCAAACTTGGCCAAATTATTGAACTTGGCCAAATAAGAATCTACAGATAGAGATCTCTGCACCAATTTATCAAATTCACCCTGTTTTGCTTCCTGGACATCACTGGGAAAATACTCCTCATGAAATAAGTCCTCAAACAAGGCCCATGTAATCTCCTCACCCTGAATAACATAAGGATGAGATACATTGCACCATCACTCGTGGGCATCACCCTCCAACATATATATAGAATATCTGAGTTTCTGAGGCTCCTGCGACCTCATAACCTGGAAGATCTTTATCATACCCTGTAGCCAGGTAGTCACAACTTTCGGGTCCTTTGACCCCAGGAATGTAGGAGGTTTATGTTTTCGGAATGAGATAAGTCTCCTCTCCTCAGTAGCAGCCTCATCAAATTGCTCAGCAATCACAGAAGTCTAAGCAAAAAAAGTAGGATCAACAGTGGGATGACTAGCCTCATCAGGATGATGACTAGCCCCACCTTCCCCCTGTTACAGTGTAACAGATGGCGTAGGTGTAAGAGTCACCGTAGTCGTGTGAGGAGGAGAATCAACCCTCATATGAGCAGCTCTCTTAGCCCTTATCTCAGTCATAAAGGCTTATATCATATCCTGATTAGTTTTCATCAGGTTTTCTGTCATAGTTCTATTTGCTGTCGTTTCCATCTGCAGAGCATTTAATAATGCAGTAACCGAATCAGGCGATGGCGGATCTGTATCTCGTGCCCCACGGCCGTCATGAATCATCCTCATGATAACTGTACATGTAACACAAAGGAATGAGCTGATCATACCTACACTAAGGAATCACATATACATTAATCATAAAGAGCCTACAGATAACTATACAACACAAAACACAGTCATACATAATCAGAGTTCCCTAGTAAACTACTCGATACTATATCAGGCCTTGCCATGGTAGGGTGTTGTCCTTAGGGTGTTGTGAAATATAACTATAACAGTCTGTTGTACACCGATATTGTTAACATTGATTATGATATTAAGCGCAGTTACAATCTCAACAGTTTATTTAAAAACGCGAGTAAACTTTTTCCTTTTCATTACAAAAGCGTTTGAAAATAATATAAAACGTCATGTCATAAGCTATGATCATAACAGAATTCTAAATTTGAAATTAATAAAATATATACTTAACTATCATACATTACTTATTTTAAGTTACTAAGGGGTTCCCATAAACCCACTTAGCATAAATCTCACTTCTACGATTTTCCTATAACTGAACATGCTTCTGTTTTCTGGTCACTTTGTGCAACTTACTTATCATTAATTTCCTATCTTTTATTTTGTTAAACAGACTCAATTAACTTTCCAACAAGGTATCACACACCTCAATTGGAGTTCTCTAGCTCCGGTTATAACAGTTTAAAATTCGACAAGCAAATTTACCAACCAACCCAAAACAGAGCACCAAACCTCCCTCACCATTGCCGCGATTTTGGACAATTTACTAAAAAAATTTCTCTACAGAATACTAGACACATTGAGCTTTAATTTGACGTATCATGAGCCTAATTTGAGAAAGAATTGAGGGATTCAATTTTTTTGGAAGTCACAAACTCGAACAGCCCCCACACTGGACCTCTTTGGGCAGTCTGTGTTCTTTTCGTTACACAGAGTGCTATACAACTCTAAATGGTACCAAATTTTGACATAACATAGCTGAGATCTCAACCTTTAAAATGGTGGATGGAAAGTCCCAATTAGACTTCTGTGGAGGGAGACATGCGCTCCCAAAGTTATCCTAAAAACTGCTCAATTATTATAAATTTTGACGGCATCTCCTTTGTTTATTTATCATATCCCACTTTATCCAAAGTGTGTTTTAAACATCAAATGGTACCTAATTGACAAGGATGGCACACAAGGATCAACAAGCCTTGTGCTCTTACAACCCACAATATTTTTACATCATTATCATTCACTTTATCATCAATGGCTTAACTTGATTTATAACTTAAACTCATTTCAGTCACTTGATTCCATTTCATGCATTCATAACATTTGACATATAAAATCATAACCTAGAATAGGCTTATTGCCTTTCCATCATATACATACTTTATAATTACACAAGATCCATAATGCTTTAATTATAATTCTCCAAATATAACTACAAATAAATACATCAATGCTAAACTTAGCAAAAATAATACTACATGAACAACAAAATCATGGTATACATAACTCATGCAACACAAATGTTTATGCACTAAGTCTAGCCTATTAAGTACAACCCAAAATGAAAAATGGCATAATATGTCATGCTCTCCATATGCTCAACATGTCCTCAACCCGTGGGCCTCTTACCTAGGACTCCCGAACCGCTACAACCACCTGAAATATAGCCCCAAAATACAGGGTGAGATATACGAATATATCTCAGTAATTCAAAGGTTTTGAAGGATCACTCCGTCCAATGGCTCACTCAAATGTAAATATAATAATGCATCATAACAATAGAGATAGAGAGAAAATTAGAAAAAGATAGGGATATAGAGATATAGGGGAATAAAAAAAATAGAAGGACATATGATGGAACAGGAATGGATTGAGCCAAAACCATGTACCCATCCGGCCTACTGGCTTCATACTTACAGCATACGGGCTCTCAACCAAGAATGTGTCCCAGAACATCATTCAAGGCGCCCCCAACCATAACTCCTGAGACATTCCTAGAGTGCTCCTCAACGGATAACATATCCACGGCCCTAGGCCAACTAGAACTCCTTACGGAGGCATGTCCAGTGGAAGTCCCCAACGCCATATGGCAACTATCTACTGGCCAGAGATGCGGTACCACTCTATGTACCCAACATTCACAAATTCATGAACATGTTATAATTACACTATTGCACAAACAACTTCTAACCACTACCCCAATGGGCATGGTAGAGCACACACAGGGATTAACCCTATTACCAAGAGATTACCTTTTGAAGCTCCTAAGCTAGGTAGCTTCAAATACAAGTTACCTCGTACTTACTCCAACCAAGAAGTGCCTACACAAAAGGTCATTTCCATGATCATTAGTACCATAAAAACCACTCAATTGGTCATACAATAAATCATGCAAACGTGACTTAATAACTTACCAAAATCCTTTTGGTCAAGGACCAAAGGCAATCCACCAAGCTTCCATCCTCAAGAGTCAATTTCGTGGGAGACAACCTACAACAATCACAACACATGATCATCAACCAAGTTGTTACACAAGTTAAAATACAAGGAAATTAATCCCCTCCCACACTTAACCATTTCGGCCCTCTAGGCCTTTTTACACATTTCACGTTGTTAATTTCTTTTTAACATTCCTATGGCTTCCTTCGCCTATCACAACACCATTTCAAGTCCACTTTTTCATTTAATCATAACTCAACATCATTTTCCCCAAACTTTTTCATTAAGGCTTAAACATGTACCTAGAGACATCCATTGATCTTGCTCTCAATTCATATGCATTAAACATACAATCAACCTACTTAAACTTGATCCAACTCATCATAAGTCCAATTATACAATTTTTACATCATTTTTCCTTATTTTCCTTCAAAATGCTGAATCCTACAACCATGGAAACGAAAAGATTTCCAATTCATTTTCATACCTCAAACACACCATACACCATATAATTAACTACTATAACTAATCTACAACTCAATTTCACAAACATACAACCATCCAATTTCACAAAATCTCAAGATCATCATCCAAAATTCTCTAAGATACCAACTTTTCCCATATAATTTTTACTAGCTTAATCATCATAAAATATCATTCTAAGACATATTTATCTAATACACAATTTCAATTTGAGGTCCCTAACTACATCAATCTAAGAACATATGCTTTAGGTCATAAAATTCAATCTCAAGAATTAACCAACAACAAGTGGTAAAAACCTACCAATAATAAAGGCCTAAGACTCCTCCAAGTAATAGCTCAAGCAAACAACTCTAAGAATCCCAAATTTCTCCAAAAATTCGTGGGAATGGGTAGGTTTTTCTCAAAATCTAGAGAGTTTGAAGAGGAATGGAGGTGTGGGTTGTGTTTGGAAGGTTGTTTACTTAAAATTTGATGTTAGACTTTGTTGATTTTAGTGAGGATTTGATGATGAAATCAAGCATCAAAATTTTCCATCATCCAAGACCATGGTCGCGGGTTTCACGAGAGAGAAGGAGGGAAGATGTTGATTGAATACTGTTGTGCTCATGTGTCTTTAGTCACTTAAGTGGGTGGGTCCCACTTGACATGAAAGAAAGGGGCCTTGAAGGTCGTAGGCATGTGAGAGGGAAAAACAAAATTTTTCTCAAGTGGAATTACACATACCATATCAAGAAACATGCTTTAGGACATTGATGTTACCTTGTTTGCTTTCTAAAACTTGAAGATGACCAAGGTGAGGCTTGAAGATACAAGCCCTCTAATGTTGATCCACACCACCCTTTGTCAAGACGGAAGAACCGTTCTTTAACGCCACCAACGAACACCAAGGGAGGCAAGCTAGGCGTCCCTAATGGAGAGGAAGAAGGCAAGGTTTCAAGGTGTTTAGATGAGTGAATTTTCAGCAAGAAAATACACAAGAGTGGCACATAGAATGGTAGGAGAAGTGGCCAGATTTTCATATAAAACCCTTAGGAGAACTCCACTTTAAAAGGAGACTACAGGAGGATTATATGCTGCTGATTTATGAGTCAGAAAATCACTCCAAAATCAAATCATGGAGAAAAATAAGGCTGAGTTTGTAATTCAAATTGAACCAACAAACTCACATGTTTTTCACACAAGACCAAGTCAATTTGTTGGTCTAAAAACCATCATATGGCCAGCCCATTTGAACGCCCCATTCAGCATAAAATCCTCTCCTAAAATCTAGGACATGATTATGATAAGATTCTAATTGAATTCAAATTCAAATATTTAAATTCAAAATTTAAATTGTGAAATTAAATATTAGATAATTAATTTAACTATTTAAATTATTTAATAATGTCTTGGACTATCCATGCCCATTATCACCATCCATGCACCCCCTTCCTTTTTAGGTAGACTTCCAAACTTCTTCTTGGGCTAACAACCATTATTAGGCCCAAAACCCTCTAATGCTATATTGTCAAGACAATAAGGTGTTAGTGTGTGACCCATTAGGCCTAACATAGCCACTGACATAAATGGGCTTGGGCCCAACAAGACCACGACTCATTTAATGACAACACAGAGCACTAGCAATGCTTTGTTGCCCCAGAGCTAGTTAGGTTAATGACATGATCATCCTATTAAATGTATTTGGTTACCGTATGTGTTTCCTTTCGTCTCAGTTACCTTCCCATTAAACCTAGGGTGAGTAGATGTATCAACCCTTGCAGTTTAGGGTAAGCTTTAATTCGAAATAGGGAATCTTCAATTTATTGACTCTTAAGGCAGATCATCTCATGATCTCTTTTACTATGCATAGATTCCCGAGTCCCGTAAATGTCATCTCAATTTCTCCGGTTTACAGATAACCTAATCTCTCACAGAGATTTGACGAATTCCTTCAGCTTATTACCCTAGGCTTGTGTTCTTTCAGGACATGCCCAAAGGTATACCTATGTATCTCCATGTTTCAGGAAGACAAGGTATACAATCAAAACATGCCTTCTAGAACACAATCTAGGTGAAAACTTCTGGTCTAAGGAAAGACACACCCAAATAATAAAAGACTTCTCTAATGATACTATCTATGATATTTCCTCATAGAGTATTTTTTCCGGGTCTGTTCAGTGCGAGCTATACCCTTATACGTCCACCCACGACTTTAGCTAAGATATCTTCATATCTTTAGCTCATGAGGTCTTTACCTTGTATCTGAATACAAGTAGATAAGTCGTGCTAGTCTTACCTGAGATTACTTATCCCCATTCACAGTGTCTCTAGACTAGGAACATAAAATTAGGAATAAACATTCGGTATCCTTGAATCCTCATGATCCTGATCTCATCACAGATACTCAAGAGATACCTATTCTATTCCAAGGGATTTATCTAGTTACTCATATAATATATTAACAATGATATCGAGAAAAAATATGAAACAGGATAAATAATGCTTATTTGCGACAATATAAAAGGTAAACATATGTCCTAATCTAATCAAAAGATTGTCTCTAGGATATCCATATAATAACAAGCTCCCACTTGGCCTAGAGCCAATCAGACCTAAGATGTATACCCAAAGCCTCACAATGACTATCATGTTTTCTCTTAGAAACAGCCTTCGTCAGAGAATCAGCTAGGTTATCATCAATGGGAACATAATCCATCTTTACATCCATCCTATCAATGATTTCTCTAAGCAGGTGATATCTGCGGAGCACGTGCTTAGATCTTTGATGAGACCTAGGTTCATTTGACTGCGCAATGGCTCCTGTGTTGTCGCAAAGCAATTGTATGGGCTCATCCATGCTTGGAACCACCCTTAGTTCAGATATGATCTTCTTGATCCACACTGCCTCCTTAGCCGCTTCTGAAGCAGCTATGTATTCAGCTTCTGTCATTGAATCTGCTGTAGTCTCCTGCTTGGAACTTTTCCAAGACACTGCCCCCACCATTTAAGGTGAATACGAACCCTGACTGTGACTTGCAGTCATCTTTGTCACTCTGAAAGCTGGCATCAGTAAATCCTTTCACTGAAAGCTCATCCACCCCACCATAGACCAGAAACGCATCCTTAGTTCTTCTTAAGTACTTAAGGATGGTTTTGACTGCTGTCTAGTGACCCTCACCAGGGTCAGACTGGTATCTGCTCGTAATGCTCAAAGCATATGAGACATCTGGTCTCGTATATATCATGGCATACATGATGGATCCAATAGCCGAAGCGTATGGAATTTCACTCATGCGATCCTTCTCAGGCTGTGACTTAGGACACATAGCCTTGGAAAGATGTACCCCATGACTGACGGGAAGAAAACCCTTTTTTTGACCCTTCCATGCTAAACCTTTTTAGCATCTTGTCAATGTACGTGGATTGAGATAAACCCAACAGCCTCTTGGATCTATCTCTATAGATCTTTATACCAAATATAAATGCCGCTTCTCCCAAATCCTTCATGGTAAAGCTTTCTGAAAGCCATTCTTTAGTTGTTTGTAATGAGGGGATGACATTTCCTATTAGTAATATGTCGTCTACATAAAGTACCAAGAAAATGACATTACTCCCATTAACCTTCTTGTAAACACAAGGTTCATCCTCGTTCTTGATTAAACTGTTACTCCTAACGACTTCATCAAAACGAATATTCCAACTCTGTGATGCTTGCTTTAGCCCATATATCAACCTTTGCAGTTTGCATACCATATGCTCTTGGACTTTGGTTTCAAAACCTTCAGGTTGTGTCATGTACAATTCCTCCTTCAAGAATCCATTCAAGAAGGCGGTCTTGACATCCATTTGCCAAATCTCATAGTCGTGATATGCTGCTATGGCAAGCATGATCCTAATAGATTGGATCATGGCAACTGGTGAGAAAGTCTCATCATAGTCAACTCCTTGTCTTTGACGATATCCTTTCGCAACCAACCTAGCTTTGTAGATTTGAACGTTGCCATTTGCATCAATCTTTCTCTTAAAGACCCACTTATTACCGATGGGAACCATTCCTTGCGGTTTTGGAACCAAGGTCCATACCTTGTTTTGATACATTGAATCTATTTCTGATTCCATGGCTTCAAGCCATTTAGAAGAATCAACATCCTTGACTGCCTCCTCATAGTTACTTGGTTCATCATCCTCTACGGTTTGTTGATTCTCAATCACAAACTCATACCTCTCAGGTGGATGGATGACCCTAGTAGACCTACGGAGTTGTGTGTTTACTTCTCCATTGGAGAATGTCGCCTACGGAGCATACTCGGGTTCCTCAATCTGTTCATGTGGTCCTTGAACTTCTTCAAGATCAACCTTACTCCCACTGGCTCTTTGAGAGATCAAATCTTTCTCAAGGAACTCAGCATTCTTGGACACAAACACCTTGTGTTCATCCAAGGAGTAAAAGTAGTATCCCTTAGTACCTTTGGAATACCCCACAAATAGACATTTAGTACTCTTAGCACTAAGCTTGTCTGATGCCAACATTTTGACATATGCTGGCGATCCCCATACCCTAAGGTAACTCAGGTTGGGTATCTTACCATTCCATATCTCATATGGTGTGGCCTGAACAGATTTAGACGGTACCCTATTTAGAAGGTATGTCGCCGTGTCTAAGGCATATCCCCAAAATGATTTTAGAAGTTGAGTCTCTCACTCATCATAGACCTGACCATGTCTAACAAGGTCCTGTTTCTCCTTTCGGAGACATCATCTTGGTGTGGTGTGTAAGGTGTAGTAAGCTGAGAGAGAATTCCATTTTCTCTCAGATAATCCTGAAACTCAAGGCTCAGATATTCACCACCATGTCTTAATCATCTTGCCACGATGTTTCTCTACTTCATTCCTATACTCTTTGAACTTTTCAAAGGCTTCAGATTTATGTCTCATAAGGTACACATACCCAAATCTTGATTTATCATCAGTAAAGGTAATGAAATAAGAGTATCCTCCTCTAGCCTCTATAGACATTGGGCCACAAACACAGAGTGAATGAGTTCTAATAACTCGCTAGCCCTATGACTTTCAAGCCCTTTGGGCTTGTGACGAGTCATTTTCCCAACTAGACAAGATCCACATTGTCTATAGGATTCCAAATCCATGGAATATAGGTATCTATTTGCATGAATTCTAGACAACCTTGTTTCGTTTATGTGCCCTAGTCTACAGTGCCAAAGATAAGATTGATTATCTGTCCTAGGTCGTTTCACATTTACACTGAGCACTTGAGTTCCCATTTCCAAAACATATAAGTCATTTATTAAAGAAGCAGTACCAAAAATAATATCATTCAAAATGATAGAAAATGTACCATCCCTAATAGTACAAGCAAAACCATCTTGTTCTAAACAAGAAATAAAAATAATGTTTCTAGAAATGCTAGGAATATAAAGACAATTATTCAAATGCAATAACAGGCCCGTAGGCAAAATGAGGCCGGTATCTCCAACAACATGAGTAGCAACTCTTGCTCCATTACCAACGCGGAGATCCACCTCATTCTTCTCCAGTCTCCTGGGGCTCTTAAGCACCTGCAACGTATTGCAGATATGAGAACCACAACTGGTATCCAATACCCACGAAGTCGGATTAACACAAGAATAATTTATCTCAATCATGTAAATACCTGAGGTAGAAGCATCACCATGCTTCTTGTTCTTCACACTCTTCAGGTAGTCTGGACAATTCCTCTTCCAATGGCCATTCTTGCCACAATGGAAGCACACAACATCGCTTTTGTCCTTGGGTGCACTCTTACCCTTCTTTTGCCTTTCTTCTTCTTGAGTTTTCCTTTGGGCTTAAGGGAGTTGCCTTTAGTAGGATCCTTGCCCTTACCCTTGGCCTTACTAGGCCCACCAATTAGAAGAGCTTGTGTCTTATCCTTCTTGATAGACACTTCAGCAGTTGTTAACATACTTAACAATTCAGGCAAGCTCACAAGCATCCCATGCATGTTGTAATTCATAATGAATTGACTGAAGGAAAGTGGAAGTAAGGTGAGGACTAAGTCATTACTTAGCTCGGCATCCATCACGAAGCCTAGATTTCCTAGCTTCTCAATGAGCCCGATCATCTTAAAAACATGATTGCTCACAGTCATGCTCTCAGACATCTTGCATGAGAACAATTCTCTAGAGGCCTCATACATCTCATGTCTGCCTTTAATATCATACAACTCCTTGAGATGCAAGATAATAGAGGGAGCATCCATATGCTCATGCTGCTTTTGCAGTTCAGTCGACATGGATGCCCACATAATGCAGACTACCATCACATTGTCATCCATGTGCTGTTTATGAGCTTCGAAATCGAAACTTTCATAACCAGCTTCCCCTTCCTTAGGAGCTACTACGGGTAAGTCAACATCTAGAACATAAGCAATTTTCTCGGCCCTAAGAACAATTCTTAGGTTTCGATACCAGTCCATAAAGTTTGAACCGATCAGTTTGTTCGTATCGAGTATAGAGCGCAGTGACAGTGGATTAGTCATACTAAAGCTAAAAAAGATGTAAAGATAAATTAATATATATTTTCATGAAATAACAAATTATTAAAGACATTAAATAATATGCCCCTTCCACTATTTTATCCAAGTCAATGACCCTTAAAATTTGACTTAGGGTTATTCTACTTTTAGATTTTACCTTAGTGGAATTTTAAGAGTACGATTATTTATTTTAACCCTCGTCTGAGACCGCAAGATTAAATTAAATAATGGGTTGATCCTTATCAACAGTATCTCATACCTTCTCTTAACATTAGGTTGAAAACTCCTTGTCACTTAGTGGTGCATCTCATGCAACCAACCTAGCACTATTACCCTAAGCACATAAGCCCGGCTGAGCCTGTAACTCATGCACAGCACTAACCAGCACCCTATGTGTATTACACTTCTAATACTTCTCTCACTCAACGAAACAGTGGGTCCCAACTGAGTTGTGGAGAACCACTATTTAGAGGAAGTTTGAGTAATATTTGTGGTGGGAGGTAATCATGCGCTTAATAATTGATTCCTTTAAGGGTTCCTTTTATTTAGGGTTTACAAAGTCTCATCAAACACATATGTATTACTATAATGCTAGTTGTAACCTATGTCAAACATCTATCGAATTACACTAGTCGTAATTGGACGTGCACAATAAAGCATACAAACGCGATTTGTCCAATTCATGCATACTAGTCGTTTTAAGCCATAAAAGTATACATCCGCGATACACTATCTCATGCATACTAGTCGTTTTCAAACATACAAGCATATATAAATAAAACAGTTTTATTTGAGACGGTCATGGTGCTCGCGCATTCTTCCATCTTGCTCCTTAAGCCACGGCTCCTTCTCGTCTAAACGCCACTAGCCTAATTCTCTAATTACAAAATAATTAAAGAAAATCCAATATATCTTTGGAGGGACAAATGAATATACAAAAATTTAAAATTCAAATTTACACCTCTAATTTAAAATTAAAGCCAAAATTCGAAATTTAAATCGGGCACCAAGACGATCGATATCGTGCGATTGTGGATATTCGATCTGAGGTTCGCGATTGCGCCTATGGGAAAAGAATGATCATCAGATTTGATGATCAGATTGTTCTCAATTGAAAATAAGGATTCTAATTCAATTGAGTTTAATCACGAATTTGGTAATTTTTCTCCAAGGAAGGACATCTTAGGAACCCTAACCTTAGGTTGGTTAATTTTTAATTACGAATTTTCTTCCAATTTGCACCTGAAAAGTTAGACAACTTGCAAGTACAAAATATCGAATATCACAAAACATGTTCATACATACGTCTTAACATTTTAACAATTAAAATATCATAACAAGAATCATGATTCAAATTTTCCTAATTTTTCTCTAAATGGCTGAATTATATACATTAATTATACATAATTCAAATCTTTGTCGATTCTTTCTCAAAGAACACAAAAATTAAACCATACATACAACCATATTTATTAATATGGCCGAACCATACATACATACGTATAAGAAATTTTATCACAAAAATTTTATGCTATGCTCATGAACAATTCATCTAACCAAAACCCAAAATTATCAAGATCAAAATGAACTAAATCAAGAAACCTAATTTTATTCATGTGGTCGAGATATGCCATGAACATTTCATGCATTTTTGAAATAAAATCATGGAGAAAAAAAGCATTTGAATATTCACATCATGGCCGAATCATATTCCTTTCTAAAAGATGTTTCTTCTGAAAACTTTCACAAAGAATCATAAAGAAACAAAAACCATGACCACATATAGATATATGAATATAGCAATCACATTAACATGTTCATAAACTTTAAAAATTTAAAGCATTGTAATTGAAAATCCATATGCAAAGATTCAAGCTTTAACTCTTTAAAGAACTTTTGACCGTAAATTTACATGAAAACATTAACCTTTAACGCTTAGAACATTGAATTCAAATAATTCAAATGTAAAATACAATCTTGACCGTAAAGAACAAATTTTACAAACAAGATACCATCACCCATCGATAGTAAATCAACCGGGCTTTGATACCACTTGAAAGAAAGAGCCTTGAAGGCCGTAGGCATGTGAGAGGGAAAAACAAAATTTTTCTCAAGCGAAATTACACATACCATATCAAGAAACATGCTTTAGGACATGGATGTTACCTTGTTTATTTCCAAAACTTGAAGATGATCAAGGTGAGGCTTGAAGATACAAGCCCTCTAATGTTGATCTACACCACCCTTTGTCAAGACGGAAGAACCCTTCTTTAAGGCCACCAACGAACACCAAGGGAGGCAAGCTAGGAATCCCTAATGGAGAGGAAGGAGGCAAGGTTTCAAGGTGTTTAGATGAGTAAATTTTCAGCAAGAAAATACACAAGAGTGGCGCATAGAATGGTAGGAGAAGTGGCTGGTTTTTCATATAAAACCCTTAGGAGAACTCCACTTTAAAAGGAGACTAAAGGAGGATTATATGCTGCTAATTCATGAGTCAGAAAATCACTCCAAAATCAAATCATGGAGCGCACAAAAATTGGAGAAAAATAAGGCTAAGTTTGTAATTCAAATTGAACCAACAAACTCACATGTTTTCACACAAGACCAAGTCAATTTGTTGGTCTAAAACCATCATATGGCTAGCCCATTTGAACGCCCCATTCAGCCATAAAATCCTCTCCTAAAATTTAGGACATGATTATGATAAGATACTAATTGAATTCAAATTCAAATCTAGCTCTTATCTTCTCCTTTTGTTATGAAACAAACTACTACAGTCAATTCAAATTCAAATATTTCAATTCAAATATTTAAATTCAAAATTTAAATTATGAAATTAAATATTAGATAATTATTTTAACTATTTAAATTAATTAATAATGTCTTAGACTATCCAAGCCCATTATCACCATCCATGCGCCCCCTTCCTTTTTAGGTAGACTTCCAAACTTCTTCTTGGGCTAACAACCATTATTAGGCCCAAAACCTTTAATGCTATAATGTCAAGACAATAAAGTGTTAGTGTGTGACCCATTAGGCCCAACATAGCCACTGACATAAATGGGCTTGGGCCCAACAAGACCACAACCCATTTAATGATAACACAGAGCACTAGCAATGCTTTGTTGCCCTAGAGCTAGTTAGGTTAATAACATGATCATCCTATTAAATGTATTTGGTACCGTATGTATTTCCTTTCGTCTCGGTTACCTTCCTATTAAAACCTAGGGTGAGGAGATGTATCAACCCTTACGGTTTAAGGTAAACTTTAATTCGAAATAGAGAATCTTCAATTTATTGACTCTAAAGGCAGATCATCTCATGATCTCTTTTACTATGCATAGATTCCCGAGTCCCGTAAATGTCATCCCGATTTCTCCGGTTTACAGATAACCTAATCTCTCACAGAGATTTGACGAATTCTTTCAGCTTATCACCCTAGGCTTGTGTTCTTTCAGGACATGCCCAAAGGTATACTTATGTATCTCCATGTTTTAGGAAGATGAGGTATACAATCAAAACATGCCTTCTAGAACATAGTCTAGGCGAAAATTTCTGGTCTACGGAAAGACACACCCAAATAATAAGAGACTACTCTAATGATGCTATCTATGAGATTTCCTCATAGAGTCTCTTTTCCGGGTCTGTCCAGTGCGAGCTATACCCTTATAGGTCCACCCACGACTTTAGCTAAGACATCTCCATATCTTTAGCTCATAAGGTCTTTACCTTGTATCTGAATACAAGTAGATAAGCCGTGCTAGTCTTACCCGAGATTACTGATCCCCATTCTCAGTGTCTCTAGACTAGGAACATAAAATTAGGAATAAACATTCGGTATCCTTGAATCCTCTTGATCGTGATCTCATCACAGATACTCAAGAGATACATATTCTATTCCAAGGGGTTTATCTAGTTACTCATATAATAATATATTAACAATGATATCGAGACAAAATATGAAATAGGATAAAAAGTGCTTATGATTTATTTACGACAATATAAAAGGTACACATATGTCCTAATCTAATCAAAAGATTGTCTCTAGGATATCCATATACTAAGATGACACCTCACTTAATTCAAACTATTTCAAATCTCCCACTTAAATCACAGTCTCCATATAATTCCTAAACTATTTATAAAATCCAAAATTTAATGTTCACCAAAGTCCTTTAATTGCCTTGAGTAAATGAATTCGGAGTTTTCGGTGATTCGATGAAATCACAGTTTTAAGCTAATATGTGCATTGTTGGCACGTGTTCCCAAAAATTCAAATTTTAATCAAATTTCATCAATAATCATAATTCTTAGTCCTATGTACCTTTTCCAACTTATTTTCAATCCTAGAGCTCAAATTTCACTTGGCACATTTTTCAATGCAATTGTACAGCTGTATTTTTACTCGATAAAAATACTATTCATCTAATTTCTAGAAACTTGCCTAACCACTCAAATTTTTGTTCTGAATCCATTTTCAGAGTTTTTTTTTTCATTTTAGACCTTCTACTAACATTTCACTGTTTTATGGTTACGTATTTGTCAAATTATCGTTTTACCCTTTTTACTTATTTTGACTCAGAACTCTGAATTTTTACTAATTCTACCCTTGAATCCTTATTTTAACTCCAATTATACGTTTTAAATCTACGAGGTGTTATAGTAACCCTTTACCCGATATCTACTCGAGCAAATAGGTCATTTACTCATAAATAGGGCATTTACTCGAGTAAATGACCTATTTATTCAAGTAAATAGTATTCAAATTTGATCAAACAAGGACAAATTACATAGTTTTGAAAAGGAAGTAGATTGATAATTTTCTTTTTAAAAAGGGGCAATTTCATTAATCAGTTTATTAATAATCCCTTGACAAGAGTAGTGGGCTTAAATATTCTTGCAACATTAAAGACGAAAGGTACGTAGCTCATTTTTATTCCCATCCCCATCTTTTTGTCACATTATTTCTCATCTTCCTAGCCCTTTGTATGCTTTGATCCTAATAAAATGCTCATATATTGATTGATGAAATGCTTATCTATAAGTCCTATAATGCCATCCTGAATTGTTGGTGAAAGTGGGGGGAATGGGTAGAGATACTATACCGGGAATTGTGAGTATAAATAAATATTGACATAAAAAATGTCAAAAATAAATACAAACACATATTGCCTTTTTTATACTTATAGATGTAGGAAGTACAACTTGCACCCCAGTTAATGGTGGTGGAGCTTGTGATAATTATTTTGGACCAGTAGCCAAGCTCGTAGCTCGACATCCAAGGTCCGAAGCCAAATAAGATAACCTAATCCCACCAAATAAGTATCACATTCATTTCTTGCTATCATTACACCGCAGTCCTAACATAATATCCCAAACATTATTCCATAATTATCGAGATATTTACCTTGGTCGGATAGTGCATATTCGTTAATCACAGCTGCAACATCTTATCACCTAAAGATGAGGTTACTCCTAAGACATAAACATTCATCTAAGAGACTTTTTTATAGAAAAAATTTATATCCATGCATTTGTTTGTCTTGAGCATTAGTGTTTTTGCAAGTACACACATTTTTCTCATTGTTGTCGTCGACAGGATTAGGAAGACTTCAAACTACCCAATTTTAGTACATGTCATATCAAGAACCTCAGGTATAAATTCTATCCTTTAAAATGTTGCTATCATTTGTAGGAATGATAAAATATCATTCTTATCCCAAACACGATTAATATTCGGAGAACGGTCATGCCTTAAATTTAGAGCTACCTCGAGGAAGTGAAAAAAAAGCCTTTATAATTCCTAAAGAAGACATATAAGCTATGTCAGCTAGCAACCTAATGAGGCAAGACATGATCCCCTACTAGAGCTCCACCAACCAATGAAGAGGCCTTGAGCCATCTGATCGTAACGTGATAGAGATCTTGCACTACTAGCCACTTTATAAACCAAAAATTTTGATGCATAAAGAAACGTGCAAGGCAAATCATTAATCTAAAAAGAGTCATCATGTTCATGAGGCAAGGGTAGAATGATGATGGGAGTACTAGAGTGATAGTTTTCGAGACTAATCCTACACAGTAAGAGAGATTCTCACTTCAGATTCCTATAAACTCTCCCCTATAAGTTGTCCATCTTGACTTCTCCTTAGTTATGTATAACACCTCGTATTTTGTAAACATGATATTATATATGAAAATATGGCTTAAAGGGGTAGGATTAGCGAAAATCTTAAAATTAGGGTCAAATTACAAAAAAAGGGTAAAATGATAATTTACCAAACATGTAACTCTAGGAAAGAAAAATTGAGTAGAAGGTCTCAAATGAAAAAAATGACATTGGAAATGGATCCAGAACAAAAAATTAAGTGGGTAAGCAAGTTTCTGGAAAATTGATGAATAGTAATTTTTTTTTTTGATAACATGATGAATAGTAATTTTACCAGTGTAAAATACTGCGGTATAATTGTACCGATAAGTGCAAAAATATGATCAGTATTTCTAGGAAGTAAAAATATGGCGTAAACGAGAAAAATACATAGGTTATGAATTTGTGAGTTAAAATAGATGGTTTAAGAAAGTTAAGTGACATGTGGGACCAACACAAGTGATTTAAATGAGTGAATGACCCATTTAGTCACAAAATCAAATTATCTCTCCTCTCTTCTTCTCCCTCACGCGTCCCACACCATTGTTTAGGGTAAGTGAGCTTTTCAAATTGAAACCTTGAGTTAGAGCCATTTTTGAGAGAAATTTCTAACTACAAAGTTGTTCCCCTTGAGTTTGTGAGTGACTTTCATGTAGAGAACATATTGTGGGGAGCATTGTGGGAGAAGAAAACCCCACTATACAGCCACAAAAATTTGGTGTTTTGGAGGGATTTCGGTACTTTCTTGTGTTGATTGGTTGGTTGGAACTCATTCCCTTGGAACATAGAGAGCTATTGGTGGTAAGTTTTTACACTCTCTTAGAGTTTTCAATGAAATCATAAAATGGTTCAGGGTTTGATTATGTGTGATGAGTTGTGATAGTTGGGAGCATTAAATGGTATGTCTCCTTTGGAATTAATTGCTTAGAATGATAAATAATGATGATTGATGCAATAAAAATTATTGGTGAAATGGATTCCTAACTTAGGCAATGACTTTGTGAAATGGCATGGTTGTAGGATGGTGTGATTGAGTTGTGGACCATTGGTATGGATTAATTATAGGATTGTATGGCGTGTGTAAGGATTGAATTGAATTGAAAACCTTGGAGGATACTCCCTTGTGGAATTCGACCTATAAGGGAAATTGGAGGAAAGTGATGTGAAAAATATTATAAAATCAATGGTTTGTGCCTTGGTGCATAAATGGTTATGTTGGTGAGTTAGTTCAATGATTAAAATCATTGAGATAGTTGAAATAAAGGTGACATAGCCTTTAGGCCAAAATTGTTAGGTTGAGTATTATTGTTGTGAATTTGAGTTGACTTTTATTCAAATGTTGACGATCATGGTTATTTGATCAATATAGGTTACCTCGCACGAACTCAATAGAGGTGGATTAAGCTTGGAGCTTACGTGGAAGAACAATACTTATGGAGTTGAGGTAAACTCTTGTTACTAGGGTTTTATCCCCTTGTGTGTTCTGCCACACCTAGTGGAAGGTAGTGGTTGGATTGTGTGCTCTTTGACTTTGTATGAATTGTATGTTCGTGCATTATTGCTACGATTGTGTGACATGCTTGGAGCATGTTGTGTGACATATCTGTGATCTCTGGCCAGTAGATGCGTGTGGTTTGAACTTCCGCTGAAGATATCCCTTTGGGGAATTTTTGTCATGTTTTGCCGTGAGGCTGTCTCTGGGAGCGGTACCAGGATGATCCAAACGTGGGACTTTCGCAGGATAGGTCTCTTTGGAGTTCCAGTTGGGTTTTTTCATGGAATTGTCTCAACCATAAGAGAGACACCAGGAAGCTTCTCGGGAGTTATATGACGGGGTCCTTGATTAGAATCCTTGTGAGGATTTTCTTGGATGTGAGCCCAGTGTGATGTGATTTTGTATGTTATGCATTTTATATGATGATCATTGTATGCACATTGAGTGAGCTATGGGATGGAGTGATCCTCTAGTACCCTTGGTTTACTGAGATATATTTGTATATCTCACCCCGTGTTTGGGGACATCATTTCAGGTTATAGTGAGCATGGAGGATCTTCGGGCAAGAGGCCTGCTTAGAGGAGGATTGAATCACGGTGTGCATATGGAGAGCATAGCATTTTGGAGGATTATATTTGATGCACATAGCATTGTATCTAGCATTTTGGACTTAGGTTATGAACATATTGCATGATGACATTGCCATGCTTTTGGGTGTTCATGATTAGATTCTAAGTCTTTTGTATTTGATGTATATTTTATGCCTCTTGTTTATATTGGTATTTTGGTTAGCATGGGACTTGTCCATGGCCACATATATTGTGTTTAAGGCATTTGGAGACTTGTGATGTAAATTGGCCATGTGATGTCTAAATGGCAATGAAAATAGAGAACATTGTAATTGATACATTGTATAATGATTATGCATGATGGAAGGGCCTAGAGCCTACATTAATACTTGTACATGTGTTATATTAAGGATTAAAGTGTTAGGAGTGAGGTATTTGATCCCTTTTGAAATAAAAAAAGCTGTCAAAATGTGATTTCACAGTAGGGGAATCGATTTCCTTCAGTGTGGGAATCGATTCCCTGAAACAGGGGATGCAGAATTCAGCCACTGTGAAGGTTGGGAATCAATTCCTCAAAACAGGGGAGCCAAATTGAAGAATTTAAGCTACTGCCTCCAATGTCATCTGCTGGGAATCGATTCCCTGAAGGATGGGAATCAATTTCCAGGAATCGATTCCTCATGAGTGGGAATCGATTCCTTCACTGTAGTTTTGAAAAATATGTCATTTTAAAACTTAGAGTCGATGGTATTTCTTAGTAGTGTTATAGAGAATAAGTATTTTGCTTACACAAGTTTTGCAATTATAATTACAGTGTTATTTTTAATTGATTACGGAAATGATTAATGGTTAATAACAAGGAATTTCAAAAAGGAAAAAGTTTACCCGTAATTTAACTAACTCAATTACTATGATTGTAACTGTGCTTAATACCATATGCAATGTTAACACTACCGGTACATAACAGGCTATTATATTATGCACTATGCCTCTAATAAAAGAGATTACATATTTAAAGCAATGATATGTGTAACATCCCACATAATTAGGAAAATATATAAATTGCTATGAGGAATATGGAAGCATGTGTTGAATTCGAATTATATGTTAATGCTCGTCTTGTCATCGAATTATGTAACTAAATTCCCTAGAGTGAGCTAATTTAATTTAGGGGATTATTTGAATTACAATTATGGTGAGCATTTATTTTAGGCATGTGAAACTTTAGTTAAAAGGTATAGGAATAATTTAATTGTGACATATAAAAAGTATAATGTTACTTAGGCTATATGGGAATTAATAATTTTGTGGGTTAGTACCTAAGAAAGGAGAGCCATTGGACTTATAATTTTGAACCCCATTGCATGTGATGGCCGAGGACCTTAGGGCCTTTAAGAGTAATTAAGGTTCAGCCCAATCTTTTACCTATCCTTATCTTATCTTAAGGGTCTTACAAGGCAGTCCACCATGGGCTAAGGACCAAACACATGGCAACTTATATCCACTCTATTCAGCCCTCATATGTGCGCATAGGGTAAGGAAAATTCTGATTGAGTTCCTTCCAATTAAAACAAGTCAGCCTCACTCACCACTGCCCTCCTCTCATGCGCATAGGTTGTGTAAAAAACCAGATGCTTGCTTGCTAAACCATCCAAACTAAAACAGCTTTATTACATGCAGCCACTAAGAGTGTTGTAGTCAGTTTGCATGTGATGGTATTGGGCAGAAATCCTATCCTTCTTTTCTTCTTTTGGTGCGCAAGAATGGGAGGGAGAGTCTAGTACTTCCTTGGTCCTTTGAATCTTTTTAAATCAGCCATCTAAACCTCATTCTTTCATTTCTCAAGCGCTGTATGTGCAGAACAAAAGGCTGAAGAATTATTTTGTTAAAACAGAACCAAGATTAGCCACATAATCTCCCCCTCCTTATTCCAAAAAAAAAACCGTGAGCTAAGTAGAGTGTGAACACCCAGAAAAAATTCATATCATTCCTTCCTTTCTTGCTACAAACCGTGGAGCCTTAGAGAACAATTATCACTCAACCATTGATCCCCTTTTCTCCCTCTTCAGCCGAAGCTCTTCATAAAATGAGGTATAGTAAATGTTCCTCTTTTTGTCGTCTCCTACCACGGTTGGTTGATGGAGATGTCCTCTTGCATGTAGGTTCCAACTCAAACTAATTCTACATCTTCTCTTGTGCGCACAGCCACTGTTAGGAGGGCTGGACTTGCTGTTTCGTGGAGCATAGGAAGTTGGGGTGTTGCTCCTTGTCTCTTTCGTGGTGCTAGGTGTGCATGCAAAAGGTAAATCAAAATTTAGAACCCTCTCTTCCTCTCCTCTGTTCGGTTTGCAAAGCATGTTTAGGGAGCCAGTTTCTCTAATTTCCATCTCTTTGTTTCTGCCCTATTGAGCCTCTTGGACCCTAGATTGAAAACATAAAAATGAATTGGAATGATAAACTTGGAAATGGCCTTCTATTAAATTGTGGGACTGATTTGGTTGGACCTTAGTGTATCTCAAGCTTTACATGAATTAAAATGAAAAGACAGCATGCTTTAGGCTACTTGTAGCGCACCATAGGTAGATTGGTTGAGAATGGAAATAAAAATCCTTAATGCTTTTTTTTGATGAAAATCGATTCTGCTTTGGTTGGAACTTTGGGATTTGTTTCGCTGTTAAACGTTGGTAACATTATTGTAAAGTCAGAATCTTGTTAGGCAAGAGAGCATGGTGAAACTGAATGGATATGCATGTGGGAACCTTGGGAAATTCTAGTTAATAACCGTTGATGAGATACTTTATGGGCAGAAAAATAATTGGCACTAGAAGTAAGATAACTCGGCTAAGACACAAGGACTAGAAGACTAGAAATTATTTGTGACGTATAGGAGTAATTGTATGAAATTCTTACTTGGTACAATGGTATATTAGGTGCGCTATACCCTTAAGGCCGTGGACTATTTCGCTGTTGTTTGGTAATTTATTTGTGGCACGCGAGGTAAGTGTTAGGTGGCATTACCTTTTGTGACTACTAGCTAGCTATGGGATTGTGAATTGTTGCTCTCATGGCCTTGAATTCGCTTACTGTTTTATTTTCGCTGTATTCTGCCCTTGGAGATAATATGCTGGACATTCTGTTTTTGAAAATAATTGGTATTCAGCATCTTGATATTTGAAATCCATGGGATATATGCTATCTTGATTATTATCTAGTCATGCATACACATATCATAATTTTAGCTGTTTGTTTTGTGCGGACCATATCATAGCATACATGCATAAATTTCATACTGAATTCTGAAAATAATTATGAAAAGTAAGCATACGTTTGAGCACGCATCATATAGGCATCCCTCCGGTACCAGGGTATGGGACACTTGGCTTCAGTCCGCATAGGTCGCAGTTGGAATCCTCTTGAGGAGCCACTATGGAATCTCCACTGTGCTTGTTAGTACGTGTACTATAGTGCTATGAACGTACTCCTTTGGCATTATATACGCACCCTTTGGTGTTATATACGAACTATGATTATTAATAGTATTTGTCGGATTAAATTGATAATGCGACTGTTTTGTACTTCTGTATCTAGTTAGTACTGTTGCATTACTGGTTTTGCTATCACACTACTGGGATTTTTCTCACCCCTCTTGGGGCTCATTTTTTATAAAATTGCAGGAGGATGAAAAAGCATATGATGACGTTATTATTTTGGATATTTGTTGTTGATTGCTGCTGTTTGGAATTCCTGCTGTTGTCTGTTTTATTTGTTGGAAGCTAGCTGACTTTGTTATATTGATGTAATATTTTGGGGAACATGGACTACTGTTGGAACATGCTTTAATCTGTTGTTTTAAGGTTTTATGGTCTGTTTGAATTTTGGAAGATTCTGATTACGTTTTGCGAAAAACAATTTCTTAACGTTTTAAATGTTGTTTTCAAAACTGTTTTGCGAGCACTTTGCGAGTTATGTTTCGTGGGGCTACAGACCTCTGAATCGCTTATAATTTATATGTACGCGAAGCCCCACGTGTCTAGTTTCAAATAATATAAACTTTACCATGGAATTCTGAAAAATTTAGTTTATACGATTTTTACAAGGCAGCAAGGTCTGTCAGGAAAATTAATGTTTCAGCAAGTAATGTAATTTTTGTCTAAATGTCACACGGTTTATTTTTAGACCAGATTTAAATACGAAAAATTTTAGGAGGCTTAAAACCAAATTTTCAGAACTTACTCGTTAGCATTTCGACTCTAATCCACTTAGCAGACAACTTCCTTGGATGCATACAGGGGAGGGTGTCACACTATGGTTCGTTTTGGTACCTTTAAATTGAGTCAATAACTGGGACAACCTATTCGTGAAATTATTTTATGTGCTTCATCACCAAAAAAGCTTAATCGAGATCTTCCCATACTCTTTTCATGATAGAATAGAGGTGCAGTGAACTTTTTAACGATTACTATTCCAATTTCAATAGAGAATCCCAACTTGAAAGAGATATAGACACTAAAGCTACCTTACATGTATTTGTTGAAGGACTATAGCTACATATTTTAACCCCTTCTATAGCTAAGCATGAAACCAAAAAAATGGATAAGTTGAGAGCCAAGTTGGAGAAATGTATGAACATCAAAATGTGAAATCAAAGTAAAGATGTGGATCCTGTGCACTCAAGATTGATATCTTTGATGGTGCCACTTCATCATTGTAAATGAAGCTGGTGTACTATCATACATTATAATATTAAGTGCAATATAAATCATAAATGAAGCGAAAACTATATCTAAGAAGTATCACATTGTATTTATATAAACATGTGAACTAACTTTTTACTTCCTTATGCATTGCAATTTACACCATTTATCTCTTGTTTGCTCGACATATATCCTGCCTTTCTATACCTTACATCTCTAACACATGAGACTTTTTAACACCATTGGTAATGATAACTAATTACTCGAGCATGGTAATCGCATACCACATTGGTTAAAATAAAACGAATAACATTTAGCTGGACTTTAAGGATTTGGGTGTGAAGAAATAATGGTTAAAATAGAAACACAAGAAGGGTGAATTGTGTGTTACTTCTTTCACAATAAATAATGAATTCTAAGGCCCCTTTTCAAGAAAACTTGCAAATACAAATTTGATCAGTAAACAAACATTCTCCAACCTTTATACAGAATGAAAACAACATATATAACATATCAAATCGAGTTATATGCATCAAAAATTAAGAAGATAGGGAAAAAAAAAGAAAACACCAAGATTTATCCTAGTTCACTTTCTAACCATTTGAGAGCTACTTCCAAACTGATGATGATACGTTCGACTACATTCAAGCTTCCAACCGGTGCTTGAAAAATTGATTCACAAGAGGAATTTTACAAGTTTTATAACCACGCCTTGATCACACTCAACCTAATACCCTTAGGATCACTCCACTTGTCTCAAATCCAAATACAACAATTGAATTCGTCCAAACAAATGTAAGACAATCTCCCAAGTTCAGAATTACAAAGAATATCAAAAAAAGATTAAGAAACGAAAGAGTAATTGAGCTTTTGCTCAAGGATGTACAAAATGAGCTTAAATGGGGTTTATTATTGAATTTTCATGTTCTGGTGTTTTTTAGTGTTAATTCTAATTCAGAAACCCCTAAAGAATGTTTATTTAGGTGGCTAAATGAGTTACTAGTCATTTATAGCCATTAGACACCTAATTATATGAATAACTTTGAGTTTAAGTCACTTACAAGTAATCGATATCTTCAAGACAAGTAATCGATTCCTTCTTCGAAGCAATCAGGTAATTGATTATTGTTCATCAGGTAATCAATTACTGCTCATCAGGTAACCGATTACTTCTTCAAGATACCCAGGTAATTGACGTTCGCTGTCGAACCTACGCAAATAACCGAGCTTTAGATTTGTGGTTATAGGGCAACTCGGATCGTCTCCCAAAGAACCTACTAGAAATCAGAAACACTCTTGTAAAATAAAATATAAAAGGGAAGGGGGATTTTGTTGATTTGAAATTTAAATAAAACAGATTTGAAAAAGATATTTAAAAATTAGAATTAAAAAGCAATCAACCTAAGGAATCAGGATTCATTAATTTATTTCGTCATTGGATAAAAAGATATGATTATCAATTCGTGATTAGCCTCAATCGAATTAGGAATCCTCAAATTCAATTGGAAACCCTCTCTAGACTATTGCCTAGCCTTTGGTTGAATACAGTATCTCAACTATGCAATCACAGTAGTTTTGATTTGTTCAACTTATGTTCATCAGGTAAATTAATCTGACACGATCAATTTTCCCTTATAGATTGCAATCCCATTATTCAGTTTGAATATCTACAATCGCATGATATTCAATCTGAATTGGGAAAAAACGAAATTGAATTAAAAAGTTAAAAACATACCTTCTGAAATAAATTAACGAACCTTTAACCTTAGATTGATTAAAGGTGTTTAGCCTATCATCGCGAGGTTAAACATCATTCAAAATAAAATAGAATAAAAGAAGAAGAAAATGATGAAAAGAAATAGTGCCGAATTTCGATAAATAAAACTCAAACAATTGTTCAACTCAAAATCTGACTGTCGCAGGGTTTCCTAACATTTCCCTTAGATAACCCACATTCAGAACGGGTTAGGGTTTCGCCACTTCAGCCCATACATAAAATAAAATCTGAATAAAATAAAATAAAACATTAAAACATGACCTTGGGCCCTAGACACATTGGGTTCTAATTAATTTACAAGTTCAAACGTCAAAATAAAATTCCAGCAAAAATATGTCATCTTAGGTTCAGGTTTCGACCATCTTCTCGTCCGAATTAGGCTTTAGTTTCTGAAATAAAAATTGTACCCATTTCTGTTAGCTGCAAAACGCAACAAGAACGGAGTCAACCGAACATCTGTAGATTAACATATTGCCAAATACGAAAGTAGTGTAAATTTAGAAAAAACTGACGAAAATCAATTAAACCCAATCAAAATCTAGAATTCTGATTTGACCCAAAATACCTTTATTTAATTCAATTAAATCATAAAAATACAAACCAAGAGTAATAAATAAGTGTAACAAAATATGTGTTATCAAATTCCCCCACACTTATCTTTTTGCACTCTTGGCAAAAATTAAAATAGAAAGCAAAGACTAAGATCAACCAATCCCTTCTAACAATTATCAGGCATACAGAAAATATACAAAGATCACAAGTCTTCAACAGATAAACCAATCAGGACAGAAATTCCCCAATCTCAAATCACAAGACCTGCTAATTTCAACTGTACATGCCAATTACAAAAAATGGTTCCTTACAGAATGCTCTCAAAAATTTTCTCTCAAGTGTATCAGATAATCAGTGTATCACTCAAATCTAATCAAAAAAATCATTCTACCATAGGCTTGCTCAAATTCTATTTCTCCACTGCTACTAACACATGCATGCACAAATCAAGAGGGTTTTATGCAGGGTTGTAATGGGGATGAGGTGAAGGTATGGATAAAATATGGAAAAGAAGGTTAAACACTCATAAATCTACTAGAGCAAAAGTTAAAAACTACACTAAGAACATAAAACAGAGATAATGACAAGATAGAAATAAACAAAATTTTTTTTCTTTTTGCTTTTTTTTGCTTTTTCTCTTCTTCTTCTTTTTTGTTGTTGAATTTTTTGATATGATTTGATTTTTTTTTCAATACAGTAAAACCACATAGCAAAAAGGAATCAGATGGTCAACCCCCACACTTAAACTTTTGTCCGTCTCGGGCAAACCCTCACACTTAAACACATTATCACAATGAAACCAATGCTCAGTAAAACTCCAGAGTGTGGAATTAATTGGTTTTTCACTTAGGCTTGTAATGCGGCTTAAGAAATAAAGGATATAAAGGCTCAAAGGAGCTCACCAAAGGATAATAATGTAAGGGATGTCTATCTGGCTAAAATGGGTAAAGAAAGAAATGAATACCTCAATCATATTCATGCATGTAAGCGAAAAACGCATTTTCAAAAAGAAATGGATCAAGTTCTAGAGAACAAAGATCAAGAGCATAAGCACACAAGAAAGAAAGAATCGCCAGAAGATGTATGTCATGTATACAGGCTCAAAACCTCACAAGGGTCAACCAAATCATGCAATCAACAACATAGAATCAATCAACAGGTATTGCAATCCAAGAATCGAGATCAGAGCCCAATAGACCATGTTATCAAACAGTGTGATCTAAGTCTACTCCATGTACCACTCAATAATTACCATAAAGAAGAGGAAAATCTACCTATGAAAATCAAAAACTAAAAGAAAGAAAGAGAAATAAAAATAAAATGCAAATAACATAAAGAAAAGAAAAAGAGGGAAGAGAACTCCCTGAACTCCCTAAGGAGAATAAGCAGCATCAAGCAGCCTGATCTCTGCTTCCATCTCTGTATCCTCAGGTTGCTGTGGTATTCCTTTATAGAAGCAGTAATGAGCATATCTGTCAGGTGCCAAAGGGACATCCTCTTATATACATATGTGCCAAAGGGACATATGAAGGTTGTCTTCTCCTGATCCTCAGGTGCAATATGAATCTGGAAGTAACCAGAATATCCGTCTAAGAAGCAGTAATGAGATTTACCGGCTAACCGCTCAAGCATCTGATCAATAAATGGCAAAAGGTAGTGATCCTTGCGAGTTGCTTGATTTAGTTTACGATAATCTATGCAGACACTCCAATTATTCTGAGCTCTTTCCGGAACCAGTTCATTTTTTTGATACGCCACTACAGTCACTCCGGACTTCTTGGGAACTGATATGCGTCTAACATATGGTGATTTCTAAGTAAAAGAAGCAAGGAATTAATCATAAATGTGTGAAAATAAGCTCATAAATGCAAGAAATATTGATTATTCCTTCTCAATCATTCTTCTGCTCAATTTATGCATTTTGATAGCAGGAAACACCAAAAAGAAGTGAAAGAGAGAAGTTGAAATTGCATAGTCTTGCGCAAAATGCACGAAAATGGCGCGATCCGCGTGATGTTGGCAAATTACTTTCTGTTTGTACGCGCGATCCGCGCGGATGTGGCGCTGATCGCGCAGGCGTCATGAATGCAGTCCTTGATTTGTGGAGTCGCGAATTTGGCACTGATCGCGCAGGCGTCATGAATGCATTCCTTGATTTGTGGAGTTTGATGAAAATGGAAATTTAATCAAATTAATGAGAGGATTATGACCTGATTGATTGGTGGAATTATGAGGAAAATGGAAATTTAATCAGAATTAATTCAAGGATTATGACCTAAGTGAGTAGCTGGCTATATAAAGGAAGCAGAAACTCTAAAAGAGGATCATCTTTTGGCAAGAAGAAATTGGATAGGAAGCTCTCGGTGACTGAAGATTCAAGACTTCTTCTTCTTCCGGTTTTACATTTTCATGAACTCTTTCTCATTATTTAAATTGTCGGACATGAATATATCTGGCTAGTCTTTTTTATATTGTGGTAAGGGTCACAACCCTTGATGTGAACCCCTTGTATTTTGGTTAAGTTTATGGTTAATTATTCAATTGAATTTATTTTACTCTGTTCTTCATTCCATAATTCTTTTAGAATTCGCGTCTCTATTAGGATTGCGAGGGTTAGGGTTTACAATAGGAATATTGGGATTCTAATTCCTGACAAAGGGTAAGATAACTGTTCATGTATGCACTAGGGATAGGCTATATGAACTGCAAATGTGGAAAATCCACTGGGCTTAAAGATTAACTTGAAAAGGGATTTCTAAGGGATTAGGATTCTAATAGGGTTAATAAGGTTAAGATCACTACGGGATTAGGGCTTAACTAATTAATTATAGATGGTGAATTGTTAGATCAATTGGGTAATTAAACATAAATATTAATCATTATTACAAGGTGGGGATCGGAAAGGTGTTGAAGTCCTTTACTGCAACAGTTTCTTTACAATATTTTCTCAATTCTCAACCCCTTTTGCTTTAAGTTTTCAATATTCTCTTTGAATTGTTCATAAATTATTGAATAATTCACAATTGTCACAAACACCATTACTTTCAAATCAACTCTTGTTCTTCCATTCTTAAAAGGAACAATTAATTGATATTCGACCCAATCCCTATGGAGACGATACTCTACTCACTTTTTATTACTTGGTACGATCGGTGCACTTGCCGATTTATCGCAACAAGTTTTTGGCGCTGTTGCCGGGGATTGGCGTATCTTATATCAATTGATTTTGATTTTAAGATTGGATTTTTATTTTTATTTTTAAATATTTTGTGATATTTGGAACAAGTGCTACTAATCTCTTTTCTAGGTTGTATGCGTGGTAAAGAGCCCGAGTTTCCACTTGATTTGGAGATCACAAAAACAGAAAAGAAAAACAGAAAATTTGCTCGGAAGAAGCTTGCATTCAACGAGTTAGATATTCTGCTAGAAGAAGATAAAATGGCAAACAACAATGATGCTGACAATCCATCATGGACACTATTCTGACTCCATTATTCAACAGACCCAATGCGAGCATTGTCCATCCTGAAGTGGGCAACAATCATTGGGAGCTCAAGTCTGATAATATTTGACTGGTGGAAAGGATGATGAAGACCCTCATAGATTCATAAACAGATTCCTGATGATCTGTGATTCTACAAAACATCCTCAAGTGTCTAATGATGCAGTCCGGTTGAGACTATTTCCTTTTGCTCTTAAAGGAAATGCTCGTAGTTGGTTGGAAAGGCAGCCTGCAGCAAGCATCTCAACCTGGGATGATTTATCACAGAAGTTCTTTGCTCAGTTCTTCTCGATGAAGAAGTATAACTAGATGGTGAATGATATCACCAATTTCACTCAATCAGAGGGTGAATCAATGTGTGAAGCATGGAACCGGTTCAAGGACTTGATGAGAAGGTGTCCTCAGTATAACTTGATTGCTGGTAGTCAGGTTAGAATCTTTTTCAATGGTTGCAAACCAGAGATTCAGATGGTGCTAAATGGTGCAGCAGGGGGCACTATTAAAACTCTAAGAGCAAATGAGACTCTTGAGTTGATTGAGAGGATGGCTGCCAACGAAAACCAAGCGTTGTCATCCAAGCCTAAAAGAGGTATCCTTAAATTGGAAGGCAATGATGCGGTGATGGCTGAAAACAATTTGTTATCTCAGCAGGTAGCAAACTTGGCATCAAGGCTTGATAAAATGCAATTTTCTAGCGTCCAAGATCAAGCTGCAGTATTTGTCTGTGAATATTGCAAGGAAGATCATGAATCCAACGAATGTCCTACTCTGCTAGCCGATGATCCTCCTCAGCAGGTACAAGTAAATGGTGTGTGGTATGATCAGAGACCCTTACCACAAAATGTTCCAAGAACTCAGAATTATCCTTCTGGGAAAAATAACTTCCAAAGGAGGGTGCAAGGTACTGGTCTTGACTTCAAGTCCAATAACTATTTGCAGCCACCGGCAGTTCAACCGAAGGAACCTTCTGAGTTAGATAAGCTAGTGGGACAAATGGCCCAACATTCCAATGCTTTTATGGAAGAGACTCGGGCAAACACTAGAAACACACAAGCTTCCATCAGAAATTTGGAGAGTCAGATAGGCCAGTTGTCTAGGAAGTTGCTGAAAGATCTCAAGGACAGTTCCCAAGTGATACAATTGTAATCCAAAGGAGGACTGCAAGTCTATTGTAACTAGGTGTGGAATTGTGATCACTCCTCAAGAAAAGCCAAAATTGGTTCAGCCAAAGAAAGTTAATGAGCCAACAACTGAGCTGGAACATGAGAACGAAGTACAAGCACCTATCAGTGAGCAAGAAGAAGCAAAGGAGAAAGCTGTTGAAGCTCCAAAGCAACCGATGGATTTTTCTCGCTTTGAGCAACCCCCATATCCTATGAAGCTCAAACAGCAAGCACAGAAGCAACAATATGCCAGGTTTTTAGATATGTTTAAAAAATTACATATTAATATTCCATTTGCTGAAGCTCTTGCTAACATGCCTAACTATGCTAAATTTATGAAAGATTTATTGTCTAGAAAGCATAAGTTGCAGGATTGTGAGACAGTAGCACTTACTGAAGAGTGCAGTGCCATCATTCAGAAGAAGTTCCCACCAAAGCTTCAAGATCTGGGAAGTTTTAACATCCCAATTGCGATAGGCAACACCAATGTTGGCCGGACATTATGCGACCTTGGAGCAAGCATCAACTTGATGCCGCTGTCAGTATGCAAGGCATTGGGAATTTCTGAACTGAAGCCAACCATGGTCTCTTTACAACTAGCTGACCGTTCAACAAGAAGAGCTACTGGAATAATAGAAGATGTTCTTGTTAAAGTTGACAAGTTCATCTTCCCGGCTGATTTCATCGTGCTAGACATGGAGGAAGAGAGTGAAATGCCCCTTCTGTTGGGTAGACCGTTCTTGGCCATAGCTCGAGCTATGATTGATGTAGAACGAGGAAAGCTCGAGCTGAGGATGAATGATGAGAAAATCACTATCAATGTTTTCGATGCTATGAAGAACTCATCTGACCACAGTGATTGCTTCAGACTTGATGTGGTTAAGGAAGCAGTCAAAGAGGTGGTTATGGAAGAGAAAAGTGAGCTTCAAGAGCTTGAAGAAGAGTTAAAGGCTCTAGATGAAGCTGGTCCAGAAGAAGAGCGAGCAACTGTCTTTGAGGTACTAGAAAAGAAAGAAGATGACTCAGCTACATTGGTACCAAAGGTGGAATTAAAAGCGTTGCCTGAAACTCTTAAGTATGCTTTCTTTGGAGACGAAGAACAATATCCTGTTATCATCAATAAGGAAGTCCATCAGCAGCATAAAGAAAGCAAGCCAAAGGTTAAGATGGAAAAGCCCAAGAGTAAAGAAAAGCATGTGAAGACTAAGTTCAAAGTTCCTGAGAACCCTCATCCTTATCCGCATGCATATGACCATAAAAGGAAACAATACTGGATCAAGAAGATTGGGTCATCAATGGTAGCATGCTTCCAACCACCATAAATAAAAAGAGGTACGTCAGGCTCGTGACGTTAAACAAGCGCTTCTTGGGAGGCAACCCAAGAGTATTGAGTCTTTTATTTTATCTTTTGTTATTTGTTATTTTTGATTATGTTTTTACATTTCCATTTTGTGTTGCCACAATTGAGATATTATGATGTTTAGTTTCCTCCCCATTATGATGAATTGATGCTTTAACTCGTGTGAGTGTGTACATGCGCAAAAATTCTTATTCTTCAACTAGTTTAGTTTATTGCTGGGAACATCATTTTTCTAAATCTGGGAATTGGCACCCCACACGTAGCACAGAGGAACCAGACTGAAACACCTCTAACAGAATGTTTTCTGAATCATCAGGGGAGATATCTGAACCCTTTTGTCTCAATTTGCTGTTTTTGTTTTGTTTTTGTTTTGTGTGATAAAAGAATAAGCTCTTTGAATAACATGCGCTCTCTGAATAACATGCCTGAATTTGCATTTGCTACTCATGCAATAAGATGATTAAATCTTAGAGAGCATATAAGATAATGTGTGAGAAGTCATAATGGATAAATGTTTTGAGAAATGCATTGAAGTATAAGAGTTGTTATTGCTCGTTTGATTGAATTCTTTGTTGAGAGTTACAGTTGATATGTGATGATAATGGAATTTAGATTCTAGTTTGATTGCACAGCCGTGAGATTTGAGCTTATACAATAAATTTTTTTTAGAGAGGCCTCACTGTGATAATACTCTAGAACTTGATCTGTTTCTCTGTAATACATGCATGATCTGAAATGATAAAGGCAATTCTTTCTTGATAACTTATTGGCCAAATAGCTGAACCGAAAATTATTATTCCATTGCTAGCCCCTTTGAGCTTTAGCCTGTTGTTTCTTGTTGATTTAACCTTAAGAATCGTAGCTTATTTTCCTATCCACACACCTTTGATGAGATTGAAGCACTGATTATAGATATTCAAGGAAAATTTCACCGAAATAAAGTGATAGTGAAAGCAAAAGCTGAGACCAAAGAGAAAAGAAACAAAATGAAAAGTTGCAAAGCAATAGCAAAACATGAAAAGGTTAAGAAGAAAGAGGAAAGGGATGAATAGAAAGGAAAAGACTAAGTGAAATTGTGTTTGAGTATGAACAACTGAAAATAAATAGTTGTGTTTCAATCTCATATACAGTAAAAAGTAGCCACTTTCCCAAATATTCCTACCTTAGCCTAAGCCAAGTTACAACCCTGCAAAGACCTTTGGATCTAATTGTGCATGTTTTACATGTTCCTTATCTTTAGGAACTTGAGAATAGGATCAAGCTTATGGTAGTCTTATTGCACTGATGGATTGAAAGTTAAATCCAATACACAAGAGTGACAAGTGCAGTGATTATCCTGGTAAGAAGTGATCAAACTAGATTCTAATTCCTTACACCAAAAGTGATTCCTGAAAATTTCTCAACTTGGAATTCACTCATGCATAGCATTATAACTCTGAATCTCTTCAATGTAGAAAATTGCATTAGTGACATAAATTCTTCTCACAGAGTTAATCCTTGTTTCCTGATGTTTGATCTTATTTATTGCTGGGGACAGCATCTAAATCTGGGAATTGTTTGATATGCGTCTAACATATGGTGATGTCTAAGTAAAAGAAGCAAGGAATTAATCATAAATGTGTGAAAATAAGCTCATAAATACAAGAAATATTGATTATTCCTTCTCAATCATTCTCTCACTCAATTTATGCATTTTGATAGCAGGAAACACCAAAAAGAAGTGAAAGAGAGAAGTTGAAATGACACTGATCGCGCGGGCGTCATGAATGCAGTCCTTGAATTGTGGAGTCGCGAATTTAACACTGATCGCGCGGGCGTCATGAATGCATTCCTTGATTGGTGGAATTATGAGAAAATGGAAATTTAATCAGAATTAATTAGAGGATTATGACCTGATTGATTGGTGGAATTATGAGGAAAATGGAAATTTAATCAGAATTAATTCAAGGATTATGACCTGATTGAGTTGTTGGCTATATAAAGGAAGCAGAAACTCTAAAAGAAAATCATCTTTTGGCAAGGAGAAATTGGAGAGGAAGCTCTCGGTGACTGAAGATTCAAGACTTCTTCTTCTTCCGGTTTTACATTTTCATGAACTCTTTCTCATTATTTAAATTGTCAGACATGAATATGTCTAGCTAGTTTTTTATATTGTGGTAAGGGTCACAACCCTTTGGAATTTTTTTTTAGGGGGCATAATGAAATTAGTTTATTGGTTATTACTATAGAAATGGTTTATTTTATTTTTATTATTACTATATAGGGAATATAGAATTCTATAGAATAGAAACAAAATAGATAAAAAAAAGAAAATAAAGATAATCTATAGATATAATATATAGATAATAAACAGAGTGTTCTTATTCAAAACGCCCTGTGATCTTCAACCAATTCTGTGCTTCAATATAATTACTGGGAGTGAGAGCTATAGCTTGTTTCCAATATTCAGCAGCTTGATCAAACCAAGACTCGGCAATTTCAGAATCTCCTTGTCGAATGGCCTGTTCTCCGCGGTCGGAATAGGTGAGTCAATTCCTTTCCTTAGAACCGTACTTGAGAGTTTCCCGGCTCATACGGCTCAGCAGTCAATTCTTTCGGTGTTCCGTTTTTTCTGGAGTTAACAAAAAAAAGAGATTAATTACATGAGTTTCAAACTTGAATAAAGTTTTATCTTTTCTCCTACCTTCAGAAGAATAAAGCATCGACACTCATACTCTCATTCTCATTTTCTGAAAGGTAACTATCTCGATTTCATATATCATATACTTTTATATTTATATATGATATATCAATTTCTATAGAATTTTTGAGAGAAACTTTTCTTTATAAGAAAGAAAAGACTTACTATCTTTGGGATCTGATACTACACCGCTGCTCAAAACCGGAGGGGATCGACTTTATTACATAAGTGGATTCCTAACTTTTCTATCATCGTGTAAGTAAGCAGTTCTTATTGTATCGGCCCCCAACTCCGCTAATTCATCTTTACGGTGCTTCCTCTATCAATTCGATCTTGTTTTATCCATAGAAAAAAGTATCTAGGCGTATCTAGTTCCTCATATTTCGACCTCTATGAAGTTTCTTTCTTTGCTACAGCTGATAAAAATCGTTGCTTTGGACGATATATATGTAGAAAGCCTATTTTTTTTTTAGTATTTATTAGTATTCGTAAATGTGTTCGTTGTTTTATTTTTTTTTTAGTATTTATTAGTATTCGTAAATGTGTTCGTTCTTTTCTTTTTTCTTTCTATAGTGGAGATAATCGCACGTAATGACAGATCACGGCCATATTATTAAACAGGTAGCTTCTCATTTTCCTCCATATATGCATACTTCAGATGGTCAGGCAGAACCTTCAGTTCCAACTTAGGTGGCTGATCAGTGGATGAGAGAAGTCTAGTGGGTGTAGGTTCTGCAGAAAACAAATTAACATCTATGCCTGCAATCAAATTCTCCGAAATAGAATCATCAATAATTTCAACAGGTAATTCAGAATTCAACTTCAATGCAGAACAACTATGCAAATCATCATTCGATGCATGATTAAAATCAGAATAGCACAACGCTATCTCAGCACAAGCAATACAATCACTACTATCAGTACAACCACATGACATATCAGAATTAAGGAAGGATGAGAATTCTGGATATTGAGCAGTTAAATTAGCAGAGATATCATCAACCACTTCATCTATTACATCAATACAGAAAACAGAATGCTCTTCCCTAGGAAATTCCATGGCATTAAAAATATTAAAATTGACCATGCTATCACCAAATTCCATGGAAAGAGTACCAACATGCACATCTATCTTAGTCCTAGCAATTTTCATGAAAGGTCTACCAAGTATAATTGTACTACTAAGAGTCTCACCCTCCATCCCTAAGACATAGAAATCAGCAGGAAAAATAAGATTGTTCACCCTAACTAATATATCTTCAACTACACCAGAAGGATGAACACTACTCCTGTTGGCTAACTGAACAACAATACCAGTAGCACGCAAGGGACCAAGACCAAGAGACGTATAAACAGATTCAGGCATAACATTAATGGATGCTCCTAAGTCTAACATGCAATCATGAAAACAAAATTCCCAATAATGCAAGGATAGTAGATGTCCCTGGATCTTGACACTTCTTGGGCATGGACTGGATGAGTGCTGACACTTTTTGGCTGATGCTAACTCGTTCATCTCCTTTCAGCCTCCTCTTGTTAGTGCACAACTCCTTCGGAAACTTTGCATATCTTGGAATTTGCTCAATCGCATCCAGAAGTGGGATGTTTACCTCTACCTTTCTGAAGGTGTCAAGAATCTCTTTATCCTGAGCTTTTTCCGCTTGCTTCTTAGACTGGGTGACTCTTTGAGGGAAAGGAAATGGGATGTGGATATCAGACGTAGCAGTGTTTTGCTTCCTTACACTAGTGTCTCCTTCCTGAGATGACTCAACAACAGCTTGGATTGGCTCCTCCAGTATTTTGCCAGACCGCAGAGAAATAGCGCAAACATTGCCAGTTCCCTTTGGATTTGGAACTGTCTGTTATGAGGAAAACAACATTGAGTCTTCATTTTTAGGATTTGAGGATCAAATAGAGTCTTTCATTTTCTCTGAATTGTTCTTCATGTTCTTCAGTTTTCTGTCAAATTTCATTTTCTACTTAGCCATGCTAGGCTAAGTGTTTTATAATCAAGCCATGGTTGAATCTAGGGAACCCATGATTCCCTTAATTGAATTCTTTTATCTTCCCTTTACTATTTTTGTTTCTGTTTTTCGTTTCTGTCATCTATTTTTGTTTCTTATTTTTGTTATATATTTTTGTTTCATTTTCTATTTTTTGATTCTTTTCGTTTCTGTTTTCTGTTTCGTTTATGTAATTTGAACATTCTAGAGAAGAGATTGAATGTTATATTTAATATTCGAGTTGATTAACCCAATGAGCTTAAGTCATAATGGGTTGAAGTGAGCACTATGTGATTGCACTAGTGAACACATCGTGTTTGATTAAATGGTATGCGATCATCTAGCAGAGAGGATTCCTAAATAAATGCAAGGATTCTGGTTTGTTTAGGGTCAACAATGACTTTAGTAATTATTTGTCCGATAATGGATGTCGTGAGACCTCAATTTTGGGTTGGTTGCTTTTAAATTGATAATTTCATCTTTACCTCTTGCTTTTGGTGCAATTTAACTGAAACTGTTGAATCATAGGTCAAGAAGATTATGTTTATGAAGTTTTGATGATAACAAAGCAACAACAAGTACCAACATAGCTCAACATGAAAGCTCTCAATGAAAGACATGGCAACAAGTTCTAAATGATACAAGAAGTCTATAACAAAGTGCAAACAAGAAAAGAAGACTCAAATATGCAAAGTCAAAGGTCAAGTCAGATTTTAAGCTAAAAGAAGTACTAGAAGACTCAAACTATGAAGATCAATGGAGACTCAAGTACTTAATGGTTATATAGTACTTTAACAGTCTTAGAACTTATTATGATTGAGTTTATTGAGATTTTAACTTGGAAGTGCAAAAATAAACCAAAAACTCATATAGGTGACACATAATCACTTTGATCGTGCATACAATGTTCACACACATCAAAAGTTGTTATGCAAGTGTAAAACATGATCAAACATATATTAGAAGCCACTTAGAATCATTTAGAAGTCACTGAAAATCATAAAGATGCATTAAATTTCGAAAAACCAGCTGAAAATTAATTTCTGCATAAAAGTAATCGAATACTTTTTGCAAAGTAATTGAATACTTTTCTGGGTAGAAAAGTAATCAAATAATTGATGAACAATATATGAATACTTTCTGGGTTTGAAAAATATTCGAATGCTCCCCCAAAAGTAATCGAATACTTTATGTTATTAGTGACTTAAACTCGAAAAAATTTAAATTTTCTGATGCTTAACGGCTATAAACGATTAATAACTCATTGGGCACCTATAAATACATATCTTTAGGGTTCTGAATACAAGAACTAACATTGAAACACTCAGAATGAGGAAATCTCAAAATTGAACCCAATTGGCTTGCTTTTGCACATCCTTGAGAAAAATCTCAATTACTCTCTCATCTCTCAATCTTTTCCTATTCTTTCTTTTTTGTTTGAACGTAGAGAGGTGACTCTACATCTGTTTAGCAAGAGTGGATTGTTGTAATTGTTGGAAGGACAATTGGAGTAACTCTAAAGGATTAGGTTAAGTGTGATCAAGGTGTGATCATAGACTTGTAAAATTCCAGTTGTTAAAAGGTTTCTTCAAGCACCTGTTGGAAGCTTAATGATAGTGAAAATGATCAACCTTAGTCTAGACGTAGCTCTCAAGTGGTTTAGAGAGTGTGAACCAGGATAAATTCCGGTGTGATTTTTCCTTACCCTATCTCTTTTGATTTCTATCAATTGAATTTCGTTTTGATTCCTGATATATATCATATTGAATCTGTATAAAGGATTATGATAATTACTTTTATGTTTTAATTCATTTTTGAATGAATTCTTGAAAAGGGTAAGCATAAACATTAAAATTCTCTTATTTTCTCTTCAAATTTGATCCGCTGAATATTCTCTCTGAATTGATGTTATAAGAATCATTGTAATTTTGTTTTGTATTGAGAAATAAGATTACATTCTATTTGAATTGATTTTGGTTGATATACTTGTCAAAAATTTGATTTTTGAATTGTTTTTTGAATTTCAAGTAACACACAATTCACCCCCCCTCTTGTGTAGCCATTTTTTCTTTTCAAAAACCTTCATTTAATTTTTTGCTTTTAATTGATTGATTTTGTCCTGTGAAAATTCGTTGAGAGACGATTCAAGTTGTCCCTATACTACAAATCTTTATAAACTTGGTTAATTTGAGTGAGTTCGATAGCTCACGTAACCCAAACAATTGTCCCCTTCTTTTCAAAGTTTACTACACTTTGTGTTTTCTCATCGGATCTTTGAGTTTGGCCGAGACTTATCTTGCATGTTTTAAGGATTATTACCAGAAGTTTTTCTCCTTCAATCTTTAACTTATTTAGGGTTGAACGTTCTTGCTGAGTTTTTTATAGTGAAACACAAGGAACATAGAAAAATACTTTTGTTTACGTATTCAAGAAATGATTATAGATAACTAAATAAAAAGGTGTAGAAAATTTAGTTGCAGTGTTCTTGTAACTCAGAAGTGTTCTGCGTCCAAAATACCTCCATTTTGTCCAATGAGTATATGCCCTGACATTTGCTTCCCATATAGATTAGTAGCTACAGCCTCCTTAAAGTATTAGGAACATCCCCCTAACAAAGACGCTTGTTGGGTTCTTGCAGGAAGCATAGCAAGAAGTCTAGTTTTGGCTCGACTAATGCGCTAAATGTTTATTTTTTAGTGGTTGTAGCCACAGAGCTTAGCAATACAACAATAGCCATTGTGGTAATTATTGTGGCTTTAAAATTTCCATTTGTCCTAAGATGGGGAATGACGACCACTTTATTACTTTTGGCAATGCAAGTCACTTTAACTGGTTCCATTATGGACTGGAGTCGTGCTTTTGATGTCTTTATCTAAGAAGGATGGCAGGGACACCTTTTTGGTTAATGTAAGAGTTTGTAGATTAATGTAAGACGCTTCCAAATCATGTATGTGTTATAATTACTTTAATTGAGCGTATTGAATACATATTTAATTATTAGTAGTAAACAACAAAGAAAAAGTTTATCTGTTATTTTAATCAATTACTATGATTGTGACTGCGCTTAATACCATAACGTATGATAACAAACAAATCTAGAACAAGGTGTTACACCTGGGCTCAAGACTGGGTTTCATGATCTTTCTAGTTCTTCACTAGTATAAGTCGTTTGTGTTCTTACCCGAACGGTGGGCAAATCGTATCCCGTCTGGGCTCGAGATGGGGTGTGACGATCTTTCTAATTATTCACTCGTATAAGTTTTTCACTGTTCTTTTCTAGGCTTTGGTTGGCAAGGACTAGTTTTCACCTGCAAAGATTTTGAAGCTCAAATCAATAAGATGATTAAGGTGGAGTGTACATGGAGGATAAAAGTGTTTATCTAGGGTAGTAAGCCCTGTATTTATGTGTAGGTCAAGTTTTATACTTTGAGGCCTATAAGCCTTTACTCGAGAGTTAAGGGAAAAGGCAGACTTAGGGAGGGGCCAGGGTTGGCGATCACCCCTCCCTAATTTTTTTTATTATCATATGTGTGTGTGTGTGTAAATGGTATTTTTGTAATATTAATAAAGAAAACTCTATCTTCACCCAACCACGACTACCTCAGCTCCTAAAGAAAAACCAACAAGCATGTGGATCAATTGGCACAGGGTTGTTCCGCCTTGACCAATGGTCTCGACTTCGAGTCAGGTATGCAATTGTGTTAAAAACTGGATTGGGAGAGTTTTATGGCCTTTGTGGTCTTGCCTTACTCAAATCTATATTAGTCGGCACCCTTTGTCGATCAAATGCTAGATGGTTTATATAGGGGGAAAATTATTATAAAAGAAAAAAAATAAAAATCAATCACAACATCTACTTCATTCTTCCCAGGTATCTCAACCCACGATGTTATTTGCAACTTTTGATACCATAACTAAGGCTTTTTGACCCTTTTGCCCCTCATTAAATAATTAATAACCAATTTGCTCCTCCCCCAGAACTATCCACCATCCTGCCCCCATTTAGTCGATTAAGTTGCACTTTTAATCGACTAAATGGGCAAAACTCAGAAATCATGAAACGCAAATTTTAGTCGACTAAAAACTCACCGTAATCGACTACATTATTTGCACTTTTAGTCGACTAAGCACATTATTTAGTCGACTAAATATCGCATATCAGGTTTTTTAAAACCCCCCCCATTTCGCAAAGGGGGTTATTTTCAAACCCTAAACGACTAAATCGCTCCATTTCGTCCCCTCTCTCCAACCAAGTCCGAATCTCAACCCTTGAAGGTGCGATTGAAGCATCCTTGGTTCACACTTGCGAAATCGACATTTAGGTAACGTATTCTGACTTGCATTTGGTTCTAAGTTTAAGTTTTTTTTTTTTTTCTCCATGCATTTGATTTCTGTTTGTGGTTTTGTGGATTTAGGTTAGGGGTAGGGTGTTAAGTTTGTTGTGAAGGTGAGGGTTAGGGTTGATGTGGTGCCTTAGGCTTAGGGTTAGGGTTAGGGTTAGGGTTTATGTTGTTGTTTTGTTTGGGTTGTAGTGTTAGGGCTAGGAATGGTTTTTTGTGATGTGCTAGGGTTAGGGTTAGGGTTAGGGTTTCTGTTTTAGGGTTAGGGTTAGGGTTTCTGTTTTCTGTTTTATTTTAGGATTAGGTTTTTTTTATATTGAATTTTAAATTTTTTGATATTGTTATTGTTCATTGATATTGTTTCCACTTGCATTGTAGGTACAGTTGTTCCCATGGCTGGCCGTAGAAAATCGTCTAGCACTGGAAATGAGAGACGACAGAAGCTACGACAAGACCGTCCGTCTTCGTCAAGGCCACAAGAGGAAGAGCCCGCTGCTGTCGACCTCCCATTCGGATACTTGTTCGAGAATGACCCCGTGGTTCATGAATCTTTTGTCCGTGACTTTGTTAACAGACAGACCGATTTGTGGGGCCAAATCACTTGATACAGCCTTTTTTGAACAAGAAGGTTTTAACATTGTGAGGTGGTTGGAGGAATCACATCTTAGGACCTTGGCTGAACTGTCGTGTTCATATTCTGAGCTGCATGTACAGGCCTTCTACCATAACCTCAGCTACGTACAGGGAGAGTTGAGGTCTAGGGTCTGCGGGGTGGAGATCATCATGACGGCTCCGGTATGGTTGGAGTTACTGGGGTATGACTTTGATTCTGCGCAGACTCTAGAATATGACGTAGATAACGGGACCGTACTTCCAAGATATACACGAGGTGATGCCGTGCAGGAGCAGAGAAGAGTCTGTGGACAACACATTGCTTATACGGTGGGGTTGCTTACTGTGGAGTCCCGCATACTACACTATGTCATCACCCACATTCTGTTTCCGCGAGCGTTCAATCATTCCAGGGTGTTGGAGCATGACATTCCCATCATGTGGGCTATCCGACATGGTACTTCGGTGAACTGGAGGCACTACATCTGTTGGATGATGTATAAGGCCAAACACAAGGGTGCACTTCCATTTGCTTGTCTTGTTCAGAGGATATTGGAGCATTTTGATGTTCCCATGGGTAATGAGACCTTGAAGAAGACCACAGGGTATAATCATAAGTTTGGAAAACGTCTACTGGAGCAGTGCAAGATGACAAAGAACCCCAAAACAGGAGTGTGGCAGTTCACAGGTGCGGCTGATGTTGAGGTTCCTGATGTTGCTCCAGTTGTAGACATGGTTGAGCCCGAGGTGGAGGATGATGATGACGATGATGATGAGGGTGACCAGCAGGAGATAGCTGAGCCTGAGGGTGGGTTTTCATTGCGTGATGTCATGAAGGGCATAAACGCCACGCTGAAGAAAATAGGAAAAATGGCGCTGAAACACAAAAAATGGAGGAAGAGTCACGTGCAGAAAGGGAATAAAAGATTTAGAAATATACAGGGACGGTTCAAGGGTGTTGAAGATAGGCTTGCTCGTCTAGAGCTTGGACGAGGAAAACAGCAGGTTGAGGATGTTGCAGGACAGGGGACTGATGTGTCAGACGAGGATGACGAGGAGACAGCGTCCGAGGAGGAGGAGGATTAGATTTAGGGTTTATGTTTTTTACTTTACGTTTGTAGTGTGTGTTGTTATGTAATTGACTTCGGTCTTCATATTTGACATTTGTAGTTTATGTAATATTATGGTTACGAGCTGAACTATTTAATGTTCCCATCATGTTGTAAACCGTTTACGTAATTATTGTTGTTTTCTTGTTTACCAAATGAAGGAACATGGTTATTTTACATTCTTGTATTCAATTTGTGTCTAATCACAGTCCAACGGGTCTAAAATGTCCAATGAAATTCAGAACAGGTGCTCATAACAGAGTTAAATGAAGAACACAAGTTTCGGGTACCCTAAACCAAGATTTATGCAATACATGTACATTCATGGTTTATAACCGCCACAATACAATTTTGTACCTGAAAGTGTGTTCCCCAAGTCATTATATGCGTGTACATTGACATTCGATCGGTTCCGGGCCACAAAAATTCGTGCAAAACAGAATGGGGTGTCAAAACCAGTTATTTAGTCGAGCAACCTGTACTGGTTTAGTCGACTAAACTGTGTAGTCGACTAAACCAGCACAGGTTACTCGACTAATTAACTGGTTTTGACACCCCATTCTGTTTTGCACGCATTTTTTTGGCACGGAACCGATCCAATACTAATGTACACGCATATAATGACTTGGGGGACACACTTTCAGGTACAAAATTGTATTGTACAGGATTCGTATGCGATTGGGTACGTATTGCTTGAAACCGTTTGTTTACGCTCCCCGAAACTTGGTTATTTCATTTTTTGGTAATATTAGTATTAGTTATGAGTTTCAATTTATCAATATGGACCAATGTTAGATAATGGACTTAGAAATGAAAAGTCAAATAACATAATGAGTTATACAGTAACACAAAGTAACATCAAAATTCATAACATAATTACATGAACTCTTACAAAAGACCTTAAATACATGCACAACATTGGTTCAGCTAGGATTAATCCTCATAGGACATGTACGTTTATTGTGACCAATTTGCTTGCAGGTGCTACATCTAGTTTGACTGCTTGTGGGTTGGGACTCAACCCAATCCATTTCATTCTGTATCCTTGAAGACTTCGGTCTCCCTTGTGCACGAACCAAAGATGCATTTGGGATAATAGTTGGACCATCTATTTCTGGGATCAACAACTCATTACCCATTGGAAACCAATGTGCAACATAGACCTTCTCAATTTGTGTAATTGAGAACACAGGATCGACATAGTCATAGTGGTTCAATTTTTCAACCTTGCACACCGCTAGCACATGACTGCAAGGAAATCGTCTAGCTGCAAACCGTCCACATTGACATTTACGATTTAGCAAGTCAACCCTCATAATGTCGCCGGCATCATGCGTAGATTGATTGTAGGTATCCTCAACTTCAAACAACTGCAAGTCTCTATCAAAAACACGAACACGGAGACTGACAGTTAACTGATCATTCTTTTGTAAGAAGGCCTCAACCTTTTTTGCAATTCTCCAGCCTTTGTCCTTTGCTTTTTTGATCTTTTCACACCTCTTCACAAAATACTCTACAAGTCTACTTTGCGTCATCTTGACCAATGCAGTTACTGGCAAATTACGTGCACCCCGTAGGACCTTATTGATACACTCAGATAGGTTAGTCATCATATGACCAAACCTTCGGCCCTCCTCATCATAAGACCTGCACCATTTCTCTTTGGGAATATGATCTATCCATGAGGCTACTTGTGGGTTACTGTCGACAAATTCTTGAAATCTTAAATCAAAGTGAATCTTCGAACACATGTAACCTGCAAAAAATGAACCCAAATTGCAATGAGTTATACATAAACAACATTACATACAACATGTACACATTCATGAAAATAGGTTACCTAGTTTCATCAGCGTTTTCTTCAGTTCCACGTCCCTAAACTTAGTGTTGAAGTTGCTTCCAATGTGACGAAGACAAAACACGTGATACGCAAATAGAGGCTGCCAACCGGCATGATCCTTCACAGCCCTGATGATGCTGGGGTGACGATCGGATATTAGACATATATCATGCCTACGTGTGACATGGAAACACATCTGGCTAAGAAACCATAACCAATCATCCAATCTCTCACCCGGTGGAACAATGGCAAACGCAATAGGCAGAATGAATCCATCACCATCCTGTGACGTAGCAATCAAGAGGGAACCTTTGTATTTCCCGTATAGGTGCGTTCCATCAATTTGGATTATGGGTTTACAATATTTGAAAGCCTCAATGCACTGGTGAAAAGTCCAAAATACCCTGCGAAAGACAGCCTTATCGGTGTAGACACATCGTTCGTCACAACACTGATCCGTATCAATCTTGAACACAGAACCAGGA